>NC_091741.1:40754376-40874376 GCF_043380555.1 Nothobranchius furzeri | reverse complement strand
GTTGCCATCTCTGTCTAAAAGGGATGACGTTTAGGCTGCAGTATCCACCTTGGTTTCCTGCTAAAGCACACTGACCTCTCGTCCTAAAGTGTCAAGTTCCTCTGCACAGTGTCCAGCCTGCTAACCTATTTACTCTCTGAGAATATGGCCTATGAGAGTTCAGGTTCAGCTTTTATAGAGGGTGAAACCCTTACACAGTTATTCAAAGTTATTCTAGGTACACAGAGGATGAAGGTTGCTGTACTTCTCACAGATCTGCAAATGAGCGCAGACACTGCACTGCTTTGGAAGAGTTGCAGGGCTTGCAAAAGGAGGAGAGTCTGCTGTGATCTAGTAAAAAAAAAAAAAGCTGGCAATAAATAAAGAGCACACCATATATGTGCATTTCCTCTCCAGAGCCTTATGGAAACACATCACCTGGAGGTGCGACCCCTGGACCTCGTCTTGTCACAGCACCCTGAGCATGAGGCAACGTGTTCCGATTTACAGGCGAGGAGATAGTGTTCCTGGCTTAACCATAGTGTCTCCTTTTACCATAATAGGCCTCACAGCCGTAGAAAGCTGTTGCTGGTAATTGAAGTTTCGCTGAGCAGGAGAAGATCTGCTAAAGCCAGTGGGCAGGGAGGCCCAGAGGGGCGCAAAAAGGTTTTGTGAGGTATACAGAAGCGAGGCTGCCATGGCAACGAGGGAAACTCTTCTGGGTTCACGAGGCAGAAAAGTGTCTTCCCTGAGAAATGGCTTAGAGGGCCGTAAATCTGCACGGGTGGAGGAATATAATTCACAAGAACAGATCTTACCTTTTACCTCCTTGTGCAAAAATCCATAAATGGCTCGCTTTGTTTTACTTTAAAACGTTCAAAGGATTTACGGTGTCCTACAAGGCAATTCCAGTCTGCGTGACAAGCAATCACAGTTGCATCTGTGATTGACAACTGAATTTGGATTTCACTTCAGCCTGTCTGCAATTACCTTTCGCAGAGAAAACTGAGTTGTTCACAACAAAAGTCTCAGTGTGGTGCAGCAGCGAGACACGTGCCTGAGCCTACAGAGATGCACCACAGTGGCTGCCACCATGCATCTCTAAACAGTGGTAGCAGCAAATCTGGACGTCTGTTAAGAGTGTGACAGTGCTGTTGAGCTCTGTTTTAGACATCGGTCTCGTTCATTCATTTCCTATTTCAGTGCGTGTTTGAAACAGAGCAATGGGCCTTGCAGCTGTCTCGTTGTCCGTCAGCTTCCATCTTGTTTTAGAGTTTGGGTGGCACTGTGCTGCAGCCTCTTTCCCAGGCATGCAATGACACTTGTGGCAAGAAGTCGAAACAATTCATCCTTGTTTTCTTATTGCCTTTTAATTCTAATTCAATTAAAAAATACTTTATTAATCCCAGAGGGAAACTTATTGCTGTAGTAGCTCATAATAATAATAATAATCAAGACATCAAAGAGTTGTTGTATATTACAATGGCTGTTGGCAGGAAGGATCTCCAGTAGCGGTCCGTGTTGCAGCCAAACTGAAGAAGCCTCTGACTGAAGACACTCTTCCGTTGTCGGACAATCTTGTGAAGAGAATGCTCAGGGTTGTCCATCATTTTCTTGATTCTCTGGAGAATCCTTCTTTGCATTATCTCCTCCAGCGGTTCTGGAACTGCCGATACTCTGGCTGAGTCCTTGAAAGGGCTTGGAGTTCCTCCATCTTGTTGGCCAGTGATCTCACATTGCCCATTATGATCGATGGAAGAGATGGTTTGAATTTCCTCTTTCTCTGTCTCCGTTTTGCTCCCGCTCTGCACTCACGCTTCTTGCGTTTTCGCTCATTTGGGATTTGTGGCTTCAGTTGAGGTATTATTTCAACCTTTCCCATGTTAATCAGCTGCTCCCGATTGTAAACCAGTTTGTTGTCATGGTTACGCATCATAACAAATGCTCAAAAAGTGAAAAAAGCTAAAAAAAATAGCAGTAAAAGTCCTCCAAGCTCCACAGCACCAGAAACAGAAAAGTAAAGTGTCCAAAAAATACAGTTTTTCTTGAGAAACTAGAAGAAAAAATGCCCAAAAAAAAAGGCAAAACTTACATATAGTCAGCAGAGCTACTCCAACATGCAGCCACCCAGAGCAGCGCAGTTCCGGAAAAAAAATACGAGTCGTTTTCATTTACTCCTTACATTTCTTTTATTTTGTAAGAAGTTACTTCAAAAGATTCCATCTGACAGCATGAGATAGGCCAAAACATTAAAAAAAAGCAACACGCCATGCCCCATTCCAGAGGTCAGAGGTCCTAGGCTTAAACCTCTGCTGACCAAAAACAACAGAAAGACCCGTCTCACATTTACTAACACATCCACATGATCCCTGAAACTTTGGGATGATATCCTGAGGACCAACAAGATAAAAGTGAAACTTACTTTCTCGTCATGATCACCAACTTTATTTTTAACCCTTATATTACCTTTGAATTTTCTAATGTTTCTGGGGTTTGAGCACAAGAAATGTACATACAAAACTTCCTATAGAAATATTCTGTAGTACTTCATATGTCCCAGTTTTTTTTACATGAATTTAATCCTAGGATTCAGCCCTAACAAAATATAATAAAACATTTGTGTGTTTCTGAGATTTAACCCCTTTATTGCCACGATCAGTACCAGAAAATGTAAAAAACTGTAAAAATCAATAATTTTTTTGTGTTTTATGTTCAGATGACCTGTTTTGGGGTTAAGCTGTCACAGCCTCGGAGTGTCACAAATAGGCATAAAAATAATTTTTGCTTATTTTATAGTTTTTGGGTAATTTCATGTTTTCTAAAAAAAAAAAAAGTCACGATTTTAACCTTAGTGCGCAAAAAAATGCAGACACAATACTTCCTCATATAAGATTTTATAACTCCCAATTTTTTACAAGAATTTTGTCCTTGGCTTCAGTCCTCAAAAAATATAATAAAATATTTGTGCGTTCCTGAGATTTAACCATTTTATTTCCCCCTTTATTGTCAGATGCACGATCATGACCAGAAATGTAAACAAATGAAAAAAATAAAAACTTTTTGTGTGTTACGTCCAGATTATTTGTTTTATGGGCAAACTTTCAACACACTGGAGTGTCATAAAAAGGCATTAAGATATTTAATCAATTTTTTTATTTCAATGCAGCAGTTAGTTATTGCCCCGGTATACATAGAGAAAATGTGCAGTCTGGTGGAAAACATTAAAAACTCAAAATTGAGTTATGCAACTGCCCTGGGAACCCAGACAGAATTATATATATATATATATATATACATATATATATATATATATATATATATATATATATATATATATATATATATATATATATATATATATATATATATATATAGGCTTATTAGAAAAAATGATTTACATGGGAGTCAATGGCGCAAAACAAAAAGCAGTAAGGGTGGTAACGCAACAAAAAACTTTCTCTGTAACATTAAATGGAGTAGGGGAATTTTTTTTTTATTATTATTGTTGGTATTTCCCCCCAAAATACACATTATTTTCAAAAAATAGATACATTGCAGTAGCATAGCCAAAACTATGCAAGAAATACAACTGTCTGCAAAAAAAATGCACTCAGGACATATAAGGGTAGCATGAAGCATGCCACCAAAGCGCTGTACAATAGAAAATTAAAACAGATAAAACCAACACAGACAATTAAAACCAACAAGTAAAAACTAGAGTTATCATGTAAAATACCAGCAACAGCCAACCCACAAAGTTCCATAGTTTCGGTCCAGCTACAGAGAATGCCCCACCTTGTCTTCAGCCGAGCTCTGGGAGCCAGAAAGAGCGACTGGTTCTCGAAGCCAAGGAACACATGGCTGCAGCATCTCTGTCTAACAGGCTGGAGTCCATCCATTCAGTGCCTTAAACGCCATTAAAAGAAGTTCAGTAATGATTTGTGACAGGTAGCCAATGCAGAGCAGCCAGAATTGGTGTCATATGATCACATTTTTTCTTGCCTTCCGTGAATCTTGCTGCAGCATTTCTGGAAGGTGTGTGTCCCGTTTCAAGTCACACTACAGCAGTCAGACACAGTGGTGCTAGTGTTTGGCTCTTGCATTGCTTTGCTGGTTCAAGTCCCGGACCACTAGCTGTAACTGGTGGAACCATGAATTCTGCTATCCAGCCGAAAATAATGAAGGACAACGTCTGACATCTGACCTCAAACATGCCACTGATGCCAGAAAACCCCTCTAGTGTGGATCAAGTAAAACATTTAAATGTCAATGTTACTCATATTTTAATACATTTGCAGCGGCCTTTAGTAGGAATGAATGCCTTGCAAGTCATTCTCTGTGGGGGAAAAAAAGCTCCGGTGCATCTGTTGTGGACGTAGAAATCAGCTGGGGTGGAAAGTAGCTTTAGATAACAGGATTTGGAGACTTTTTTCCTGATATTTGGGCACCTCGCCTCTGATTGGCTAAAAACAACGCAACTCTAGCACTGACTCTGCTCTGAAACACTGATGTTTTATCTCCACAAATAACACAAGCCTGGAGGAGTTCTACTGTGTGGTGGAGTTGCTAATGCTAACAGTTAGCTTCTTCTAGCCAAGACGTTGTTTCCTGGATGCTAAACCAACGACAGCCTTCTCCGTCATGAGCCAAGATGGATGGTTCTATGAATGTTAAGTGACAGTGTGACGTAGATCTGTCAGGCTTTTCTAGTCCTAGAGTTGCATCATGTATTTTCTATCAGAAGCTAATGCAGGAGATAGGTGTAGGAGACTATTCTCCAGATCAGCCTGCATGAGAAACCCAGAGTGGAGTCGCCCGCTTTGAGGATTTTTACCGTGTGTTTGGTGCAGCTTTAGAAAAGGACCGCACTTTTACTTCTGTGCTTCTATCGAGAGAAGCAACAAGATCCGTCCAACCGGCTTCTCATGAGAGAAGAAGACACGGTGTGTTTCAGTGAGACCTGTTGTTTATAGCAGGCTGAGCGGCTCAAAGCTGCACTTGAAACGTTGGATTCATGCAGCTGATCTGGCAGCAGAGCAGGGCCAAACCTGCCGGCAGATCAACCTTTTCATCTGCCGTTCGTCTGCTCTGTCTTACTCACACTGGTACTTCCCCTCAATCCATCTCACACGCACACACACACACACACACACACACACACACACACACACACACACACACGCACGCACGCACGCACGCGCGCGCACGCACGCACGCACGCACGCACGCGCGCGCGCGCACGCACGCACGCACACACACACGCACACGCACGCACACACACACACACACACACACACACACACACACACACACACACAGAGGGAGCTCGCCCACACAATCTGCTTCATCACCCTCCTTCTTCTCTTGTTCTATCTGGCGCTGTCTCGTCTTTTCCTCCATCGCACCCTTTCTGAGTGTGTGAGCGTTCATCTGCAAGTGGGGGGTGGTTGGGTGGGTGGGTTGGGGGGGCTATGATCAGGGTTCACGTATGAGGTCATGGTGGTGGGGTGAGGATGGGGCCATGTGGGGTCTGGCTGACATTGGCAGCAACAGAACCACTGAGGGTCACCGCTGCACCAAGGCCTGCTTTATTCCTCACCCCCCCCACCCCTCCTCTTCACTCCAGTGCCTGTATCAGATGGGCTCTGGAACACAGAGCTCTGGCCTGCTTTGACCCTCCGACAACATCAGAGAATAAGATGGTGAATCTGTAATGACGTCAGAAATGACGTGGCAGGTTTTCTCTTTTTACATTTCATGCCATGTTTGAGTAAATCTCCCATTCTGCCCACCTTCACACTTGAACTCCCCCCTTTTCTATCTCAGACCACATCTACTTTGTGTTTTCTCGCATGTCTGCAACTCTGCGCTCAGTCACACTTTGTTCCAGGCTCCCAGAGGAAGAGGAGATGAGGCTGGGAAGCTGCGATGGGAAAGTGGGCCAGCGCTCTTAGCCCTCCACTGGAGAGCTCCATAAAAGGCCAGGAGAGATGATGTCGTGGACTCTTTCCTCCCCCACCATCACTCCTTTATGTTTTATTTTTTCATCCCTCCTACAGCTAGCAGAGAAGCCCAGCAGCAGAGTCAGGCTTTGGCCGCAACTCGTCATGCACTTGGGAGAAACACACGAGCGTGATGACTTCATTGAGCTGAAATAGTGCCTCCATCCATCATCAGCCTGGAAAGGCTTATTACGAAAGTTAGGATTTCCTAAACGTTTCATTTTCCAACCTCACTTTGGGTTTTTCTTTAAGTGTTTTTTCAAGCTCAGAGGAGAAATGATGTTCTGCTGTTAAATTCCTAAAGAGCAGAAATGCAAAAATCACATTTACACGCAGAAGTGGTCTTTTGCAAGTCATGCTTGGCTAAGAATGAAACTACAATGACCAACGGGGCTTGTTCCACTTAGAGACCAATCTCATTCAGCTGCTGGCCTTTAAGTTTCAACATGCAGGCTCATTTTTCCCACCAGCGTCTGAAACGAGGATCGCCAACCGCTTCACACCACGATGTGTGAAACGCGGAAAGAAAGACGCCTTTATCCCCCCTAAAAATGATCCATTTTGGCAACCTAGAGCTCTTTTTGTCACAGGTGAGCCTCACACCTAGGGTGAGATGCATGAGGCGGGCGTGTGTGGGCGAGAGCTTCGCCCTTTCCTCACGAGGCTTTAATCTGGGAGCCATCTGCTGCTATCTGGGGAATGTTCTCTTGCACACTTCATGGACATATATGTCCCAGCGCATTGACGTCTCTGTTATTTTTAGCACCGGCTCCCCATTGAAGATTGTTATGGTGATGTCACACCAGCTTTCAAAATAAATCTAGTGGTTTATCTTGGATTGCGATTCCTGGCCACTTTTCGTGACGTGTTTGTGTTTGTCCGTGTGTTCAAATGGATTTCACGATATTGCTGCGCTGCGATGGACTGGCTCTCTGTCCAGGGTGTACCCCGCCTGATTGCCCATTGACCGCTGGAGATAGGCGCCAGCCCCCGCGACCCTACATGGACAAGCGGGTTCAGAAAATGGATGGATGGATGGTTATTGCTGCAACGTAGGAGCTTCTTTGCCTCGTTTACGACCTGCTTCTTTTTAAATAAAGTAAAAATTGGGAAATACATCCACTCACTCCTTTTCCGAACCTTTTCCCTCAGTAAGGTTGTAAGAAGCTGGTGTCTATCTCCAGCAATCACCAGGTGAGCGGCGGGAGAAAGCCTGGACAGGCCGCTGGCCCATCTCAGGGACACACTCACACCTAGGGAAAATTAAGAGTCCCAAATTAACCGGACTCAGACCTAGCTCAGACTCAATGCAGCTGGGATTTGAACCCGCCACCTTCTTGCTGCGAGTCAACAGTGCTTCCAGCTGCACCGCTATGCAGCGCTATGCTTGATGCAAAGATGCACAATTGTATTAATCACAGCATTCAACTTAAAGAGACACTTTACCATACTTTTAAATCATTTTCTTGAGCCAGTATGTGCTAAAATGAGCCTTTGCAGGGTTAATGAAAGGCCACCCAGCGCCTAGATTTTCCACTTGCAACTTCAGACTGGCGGGCCGCTCTGTTGGGACTTGGAAAAGATGGAGCTAGCATACCCGGCGCTGCAGTCTGCTTCCAGCACATTTCCTACATGTTTTAGATCACGAACACAGGTGATTTGTTTAATTTAGTGATGAATCACTCCTGTCGACATGAAAGCTGAGAGACATTTGAGCTGTTAGATGAAGGTGTTAACCTTAATGACCTTTCTCAGTGGCCTAGTGGTAGAGCGTCCGCCCTGAAACTGGGAGATCAAGGGTTCGACTCCTGGTCCGGTCATACCAAAGACTTTGAAAAAAATGGGACCCATTGCCTCCCTGCTTGACACTCAGCATTAAGGGGTTGGATTGGGGGGTTAAACCACCAAATAGTTCCCGAGCGCGGCTTGTCTGCAGCTCACCGCTCCCCCAGGGGATGGGTCAAATGCGGAGAATAAATTTCGCACACACACCTGTGTGTGTGACAACTAATGGAACTTTAAAAGACGAACGCACAGCAAGGAGAGAGGTTTTGCTTTCAGTTCTACAAATAGACACTAGGGGGTGCTAAAAGCAAGCCAAAACGGCCTACTTCCCCTTTATATTGAAACCACTCATGTTTACATCAGAATTAGCACAACTTTTGCAGAAAACAGTTCCTGAATTGTTCCAAAAACGATCACACTCACAATAAATGTTTGTCTGAATCACTGTACAATTTAATGCAACTGTTAAATGGCCGTGCGCCAGATAACAAAGCTTTTGTCTTTAGACCATGCAGCAGCATCCATGATTTCCAAAGAAAAATGATAGGTTTTGACTCATGAGGTTCAAAAACAGTCTTTATTTCCTCTTTAACCATAAGCTCTGTGAAAACAGACGTTTATTTACATGTTACAAAGACTCAGCAAAGTCAGAGATCTTCACAAGACTTCCTGAGACTGTGCATTGTTTATTTCCAAAGCATTGCTGCATGATAGCCTGAAGAAGATAACTAATAAAGACTGTTTGTCCTTGATTTTTTTCCCCCACGAATATTCATTTTTGTGTTATTGACTAAAAATCCGTTCTCTTTTAGCCGAGCTCGGGTCTTTTTGATTTAAAATCAGGATTTTTTTTTAGTGCTTAGGTTTTTAATTTTCACCAGTCTTTTCTAAGTTCGTTTGAATAAACTGATTTCTTTTCTGGTGCTCCTAGACCCATCAAAGTTGGTCACTTTCATGAACGTAAATATCTTATTGGGTTCATTCAAGTTAACTCAAATAAATGTGTAAATCTCCAAATAAACCATGTGTGTGCAGCTTAAAACAGCCGATAGCATGAATTCTCACTAGCAGCTAGAAATGCTCGCTGGACTTTGAAGTGAGCTTCAAATATTATTTATAAACCACTTCACCTGACTAAATCAGCACAAAGTGTTTTACATAATGAAAACAACAGCTTTCATGCACTGTTTCCAAATTTTACTCATTTTAATTTTAATTTGCAAGTGGGCACACACCCTAATCACCCTCATACACACACACACACACACACACACACACACACACACACACACACACACACACACACACACACACATCCCGGTGGTACGAAAATAAAATAGTTAATAAATGAATAAATATGCAAAATATAAGAGTTCATGAGCATGCTAAGTAAAATATAGCAATAAAAACACATCATTAATTAATTAAAATATGTGAGTTAATAATGATAAATGACCCGCACTTGTATAGCGCCTCTCAGAGTAAGGACTCCAAAGTGCTTTACACTACAGCGCATCATTCATCCATTCTCACACACTGATGGTGATGAGCTACGACGTAGCCGCAGCCGCCCTGGGGCACACTGACAGAGGCGAGGCTGCTGAGCACAGGCGCCGCTGGTCCCTCCGACCACCACCAGCAGGCAAGGGGTTTAAGTGTCTTGCCCAAGGACACAAGAGCAGAATGCAGAATTTTCTGTGCGAAGCCGGGATCGAACCTGCAACCTTCTGATTACTGGACATCCCGCTCAACCTGTTGAGCTACTGCTGCCCTAGCCATGCTTTCTAGACATCATTTTACAAACATTTTTTCTGCCGCCCTGAGTTTATCACACAAGGGCTGAAATAATGGAACAAGATATGTTTTAGTTCTAACTTCTGGAAAAATTAAAGGGCCAGTACCAAAGGAAGTCAGGGTCCACGAGTGCTCATAATATAAAAGCAGATCTGATAAATGAGACCAAGAACATTAAGACATTTAAAAATGACTAAAAGAAGCTTAAAACCAGTCCTGAGACCTGCAAGAGCCAATGAAGTGATTTTAAAACAGTCGTTAGTTTAAATAAAAAATAAAGATGTCATTACAAACCTGGAGGCAGGTTTAGCCAGCAAAGATGCCGTTCCTTTATGTGCACGCTAGCGTTGTTTATCATAAGGCCAAGGAGTGCTATTTCTCTCCCGTTGTCATAGTCATCTTCCTTCGCTTATCCGAGTCCGGGTCGCGGGGGCAGCATCCCAACTAGGGAGCTCCAGACCGCCCTCTCCCCGGCCACCTCCACCAGCTCCTCCGGCAGAACCCCAAGGCGTTCCCGGACCAGATTGGAGATGTAACCTCTCCAACGTGTCCTGGGTCAACCCGGGGGCCTCCTGCCAGAAGGACATGCCCGAAACACCTCCCCAGGGAGACGTCCAGGAGGCATCCTGACCAGATGCCCAAACCACCTCAACTGACTCCTTTCGATCCGGAGGAGCAGCGGTTCTACTCCGAGTCCCTCCCGAATGTCCGAGCTCCTCACCCTATCTCTAAGGCTGAGCCCGGCCACCCTACGGAGGAAACTCATTTCAGCCGCTTGTATCCGCGATCTCGTTCTTTCGGTCATTACCCAAAGCTCATGACCATAGGTGAGGATTGGGACGTAGATCGACCGGTAAATCGAGAGCCTGGCTTTCTGGCTCAGCTCCCTCTTCACCACGACAGATCGGCTCAGCGTCCGCATCACTGCAGATGCCGAACCAATCCGCCTGTCGATCTCCCGATCCCTCCTACCCTCACTCGTGAACAAGACCCCGATATACTTAAACTCCTCCACTTGAGGTAGGACCTCTCCCCCGACCCGGAGTTGGCAAGCCACCCTTTCCCAGTCGAGAACCATGGTCTCCGATTTGGAGGTGCTGATCCTCATCCCAGCCGCTTCACACTCGGCCGCGAACCTACCCAGCAAGAGCTGAAGATCAGAGCTGGATGAAGCTAGGAGGACCACATCATCCGCAAAAAGCAGAGACGAGATTCTCCTGCCACCAAACTCGACACACTCCACACCACGGCTGCGCCTAGAAATTCTGTCCATAAAGGTAATGAACAGAACCGGTGAAAAAGGGCAGCCCTGGCGGAGTCCAACCCTCACCGAGAACAGGTCCGACTTACTACCGGCTACGACTACAAAATCTATCATCGACCTGCGACCTAGGCTGCCCTGGTACCAAGTGTACTGATGGGCATCCTTATGTTCGAACATGGTGTTCGTTATGGCCAAACTGCGGCTTGCACAGAAGTCCAATAACGAAACACCGCTCGAGTTCAGATCAGGCGGGCCGTTCCTCCCAATCACACCCCTCCAGGTCAAGCTGTCATTGCCCACGTGAGCATTGAAGTCCCCCAGCAGGACAATGGAGTCCCCTGATGGAGCACTATCTAGCACTCGTCCCAGGGACTCCAAAAAGGGTGGGTACTCTGAACTGATATTTGGCCCATAAGCACAAACAACAGTCAGGACCCGTTCCCCGACGCGAAGGCGCAGGGAAGCTACCCTCTCATCCCCCGAGGTAAACCCCAACACACAGGCAGAGAGTCTTGGGGCTAACAAAAAGCCAACCCCAGCCCTCCGCCTCTCACCCGGACCAACTCCAGCAAAGGAGAGTGTCCACCCCCTCTCAAGGACTTGGGTTCCAGCGCCAATGCTATGTGTCGAGGTGAGCCCGACTATATCTAGCCGGTGCCGATCAACCTCTGCCACAAGCTCCTGCTCCTTCCCCGCCAGCGAGGTGACGTTCCATGTCCCAATAACCAGTTTCCTTGTCCGGGGATCGGACCGCCAAGGCTCCCGCCTCGGTCTGCCACCCGATCCACACTGCACCGGACCCTTCATGTTCCTCCTGCGGGTGGTGGGTCCACAGCTGGATGAGCCCATGCATCCGGTTCGGGCTGGGCCCGGTCAGGCCCCATGAGCAAAAGCCCGGCCACCAGGAGCTCGCTCATGGGCCCCAACCCCAGGCCTGGCTCCGGGGTGGGACCCCGGTAACCCTCCGGGCCGAGTACTCCGACTCTTTGTTTTAACGTCCGTTCTTTGTCTCAATCTTCACCTAAGACCAATTTGTCATGGGAGACCCTACCAGGGGCACAAAGTGCCCCAGACAACATAGCTCCTAGGATCATCAGGGCTCTCAAACTCCTCCACCACGATAAGGTGACGGTTCAAGGAGGAGGCTATTTCTCTCCCCTTTAAGTAATCAAACAGTCTTTATCAATAACTCCTTTTATTTTGGAAAACTACTCTGATGCTTGTGTTGAGTCTACATCTGAGAAAGTTCACGGAAGCCGAACTGAGAATGTCAGAAATAAAGTTTTATTTCTGAGGATAAATCTTCTTTTTAATAAATCATTCATGCATCCCGTCACACAGACGTCTGCTGAGCTCCCAGAACAATTCTCTACAGTTTCTTTAAGTTGCCATATGTGAACGCGTCCTCTTTCGCCTTGTCAGCGGTAACAGCGCCACACCTTTCTGTGAGGCCTACCCTTAGCTGATAACACAACCATTACAGCAGATAGAAACCACACTTTTTCCACGAACATCAGGCTCCATGTCCCGGACTTTGTCCTTAGAGCTAAAATTCCTTTTCCTCTGGCTCTTTTTTTACAACTTCAGAAATAAACAAGAATTTGTGAAATCGCCTTGATGATCAAGTTTGTAATTCTGCTGCACAAAAGCTAAAAATTAACAAAATTATGAGACATTTTGATTTGAGTTGTGTCCCCTCAAGTTTTGCTTCTTGAAGTTCTGGAGGAGGTGTCAGCGTGCGTGTGCTGGATTCACATGAACTCATCCATATTTTTCTGTCCGTGAAATGCAGCATGCTGCAGGAGATAGTACTGATAACATTGTCAGATAGCTCTGTGGAGGGTAGTAATCTTACGTGGGTGGTTTCACTGCAGCTGCCTAGCACAAGTAACACTTCTCTATTTTAAGCTGCGGCTTGAGGGCTTCCTTCGCAGTTGGAGCTTCACCAAATGTCACTTCTGTGTGAGCGGAGAGAGTTAAAGGCTGATTCGAATGATGGATGCTGATTGTTTTAGTCATTGAAGTCTTTCTGAGTTTCCGTTTACAGCTTTACTGTACAAATTACTGTAACAATACTGTGCAATAATTTGTATATAACACTCACTTTCCATATGTACATAGCGCTGCAGAACTGTACCCCCCCCCCCCCAGTATGTTTGTTTTACACTTAGTAGGAGATGCTCTGTATCTCACTTTACACCTGTATAGTGACAATAAAGGCATTCTATTCTATTCTATTCTATTCTATTCTATTCTATTCTATTCTATTTTAAATATTTTAATAAACAGCCTTTTTTTGTTGTTGCTGCTGAATGCAAAGCCAGCTTACACTGAAAAAACTGATTTCTAAGCTTAGTCTTCAAAAAAATATTATCTAGAAAAATAGTATTAATTAAATGAGGTAAATGTTTCTTGAATAGGATACAAATGTTCTTGTTTTGAGTAAAAAAATTGCTATTTGGATAAGAAAAATTGCTTGACTCAAATTCTTAAAGAGGAAGTCACTCCAAATCAACATTTTTTTGCTGATAAACTATATAAATGAGTGTCTGATCGTGCTGTAGACATGTGTAGTCAATAATCCGGCACTTTAGTGCATTTTAGTTAAAATTTAAATTTTCTGCCTAAAACTGTCTGTGTTGCGACATGGTCTGGGGAAGGCGTTTGACCCAGGACATGCAGAATCACAACCAACTCACTGATTTAAAGAAAAAAAAATGTTTATTTTAGAACAAGAACATAAGGCGCACTGGGAATTCCAGTGGAGGTCGGGAAACGGAGCGCAGCGTAGGGAATTTGGGAGGTGTAGGTATTGGGAAGGGCAGGTCGAGAGTCGGGGTGTGTCCGGGTGAGGAGGTCCAGGAGAGGGAGCGTGGGGAGAGCTGGTGAGCAGATCGGATGGAGGAATGGAGAACACCAGAGAGCTGCGTCCTGAAGGGTTATGTGGCAAAGGTGAGTATCCTGATGAGTCACTGAATGCTGAGAAGTCTCTACTCCAGAGATGTTCCAAAAATCCGAGCTGCAGTAATCATCCCGCGTCAAGGTGTGTTCTCCAACTCCTTCAGTAGCCGATCCCGCTGATTGCTAACCTGATGCAGCTGGAAGCCTCCCTCTCCTGAAACACAACTCAAGGGTGGAATGTGTGAGACGAGTACTCACCCCGACTCATGACATGTTGCACCGTCAGCAGGTAAAAATCTAGCACTGTATTTGAATGTATATAAAGGTTAACTTTGCTTGTATTTTTATTGTATACGCAGTGGTCCCTAGTAGGAATGAATGCCTTGTACGTCGTTCTCTGGGGGGGGGGGGGGGGGGAAGCTCCGGTGTGCTTATTTGAGAATGTAGAAGTCAACTGGAGGAGAAAGAGGCAGATGGCAGTATGAAATCTTATTTCCTGATTTTTGGACATCTCTGATTGGCTACCAGCTACGCGGCTCCACCACTGATCTGCAACGTTGATGCTTTATCTCCACAAACCTGGAGGAATGCTGCTGTGTGGTGGAGTTTCCAAGGCTAACAAGTAGCTTCTACTAGCCGAGATGTTCTCTCCTGTTTCCTGGACGCTTAAGCAACAACGGCCTTCCCCGTCACGACTCATGCTTTTTTCACAGCAGCGGCTCAAATCGATCTCCTAACACATGGATTTTCTGCTTCCTGATCACGTGACGTGTGACGTACGCGGATGAAGATCAACTTTAGAGCTGGGATGCTTGTTCTCACGGTGCTGGGGCTCGTTCCGATGCTGCCCCAGTAAAAAAAAAATGCAAATGACGACTTAAGTCGTCAACGGCAGTGAATTAGTTTAGTAATGCATATTACATGATAAGATTTGTTTTCCCTCTTTAGACTCAAAATAAGATAAAATATCTAAAAATCTGGCTTTTTTAAACTTTCTTAGAAATCAGTTTTTGCAGTGTAAGATTACCAAAGTAAGAGGACATTGCAGCCTGGAGTCTAGACCGTCATTTTCTGAAGCAAAACTGATTTTATGATATATTCTTATATGGGTTGCTAGGCTAGAGACATTAAAGAGCAAGTCACCCCCAAATCAATTTAGTTTTTTCTGATAAACTATATAAATGTGTGTCTAACCGTGCTGCAGACACACATAGTACATAGTTTTGCACTTTAGTGCATTTTAGTTAAAATTGAAATGTTCTGCCTAAAACTGTCAGTGTTGTGCCATTGTCAGGTAAAAACTCTGCACTGCATTTGAATTTAAATCTGCCATCGTTATTGGCTAAGAGGTGCCCTAGAATGTTAGCTGGTACCATATGATGTCACAATGTCATTTTAAGCCTGTGTGTGTGTGTGTGTGTGTGTGTGTGTGTGTGTGTGTGTGTGTGTATTTGTTAGCAGCTCCACCCTCTCGGTCAGCTAGGCAACACCATTTGTTGCAATTTTCAAACAGGAAGTGGGAGTGGAGTAATACTCTGATAGGGGGCAACTTGCTCTTTAAGAAAACCAGACATATGACACCTGGTAGTTAAAAGATTACTTTTCTCCACACGCGGGGCACAGTCTTTTGAAGTCCCGTTCATGAAAGTTTAGATGATTTTTGACCACTGGCCTTGGAGGACGAGCTCTTCGGGCCTGAGAACCCTGACCGGCGGTGGGGGGGTTGAGCTCAGCATGTAAATGGTATTTAAACCTGACAGGGCGGAGGCTTTAAAGACCCAACAAAGGTCTGTTTTTCCACTCATGATCCTTTTCATCAAAGGTGAAGGGAAATAATGAGGGCAGGGGTTTCTTCGGCTAAATCAAGAACTGTAAAGCAGGATAACCAAAGCCTTGAAAAGACCTGGGAGATTGTCAGTGGAACAACACGGCGATCCCACAAACGTTCTTTAGCTGTTGTGGAAATTATTTAGAGGGAAGCTCTAAGCTCTGCTGAATTTCAATCCTTGTTTTGTTGTTTTATTTTGTTACAAACTGATTCAACAAGCCCAACGACTGCATGATTTCTTCTTACGTGCATCATTCATCTTAGTCTTTGCAAATACACAATACGTCTTTGACATATTAACCAACAGACTAATCATATTTTATAGTTTTTTTTATCCAAAAAGTGGCTTTCATCCATTAGTCAGAATTTACTCATGTTTAGAACTGACTTTGGACCATATTTCTTTTGCTGTTATAGTTTTAAAATCACATTTTTTTTTAAAACACAAGCTCTGTGTTGTCTGACAATGATAATTCAAGGTGCTTGACACCTCAAACGTTTTATAAACCTTTTGTCCGGATTAAACTCTTCAGATGTTGGTGTTGTAATTGTAGTTTTGCATCATGAGCTGATTTAATGATGATCTGAGAGTCTGAAAGGACCGAGCGACTGGTGGATGCTCCTTTCCTGCCTGCTCACCTGTCACCAGTTAATTACACCGCCTACTGGTTTCCATGACAGTCACTTATCTGTTTTCTTTTTGCTTCTACAAGCCTTCTGAATGTGTTGACTGGAACTAAGCCGTTTATTTGCTGTGATTGCTTTTTGAGCTGTGGGGAGTCTGAGAGTCAGTTGTTTTTTCAGGTACAATAGTCTTAGCAGACCAAACCTGAAGCTCCTTTTCATGTGTGTAACTTGCATTGCTGACACGTTTTTCTGATGCTTTTGAAGATTAGAAGACGAGCATCACTTCACATCCAGTGCTGACATGAGAAACGTTCATACTAAATGATTACTGAGTTTGCATGCGGGCATGAGGGCTGTTAAACTTGTTCTTTTGTTACCTCCCAACCCGCTTCCTTACAGCAGTCTTGTAAAGATATAAAACATCATCTTTTAATTTTGAAAGCAGAGATTTATTATCTTTTTTCCCATGGTTTGCCTGGATCAAATGATTCGTTTTAGCCTAGAGCTATTGCAAGCTCGACCACATAGCTCCAGATTTTGGCCTATAATTAGCCTTGATTCTGTAGGAAACAAGGTCACACAAATAACCCAGTCTTATTAGGCTTTCACCACTCATTTGGTCTTAAAGAAACATGCGCCGTAGCATAAATGTGTCTGCATCAGGCACTGACTCCAGAGTTCATTTGCAAGTGACTGGAATAATGCTGACAGCCCACACTTGAACCAAGTTAGCACAGTCAAACCTCCATTGTTGCCGTGCCTGGGTAATAGTTTGAGATTGAATAAGCAGAATCAAGTGACGCTCTGGCAGAAGAGGCCCTGCTGAGTGAAAGCAATAGCACTATTTTTGTTCAGGGTTAGTGCTCAGCTGTTGTCTGAGAGTAGATCAGCTGGCGAAGATGCTTCAGCGCAGATATCTCCTCAGACCAATCAGGCTTCCAGCTGATGCAGATCATGTCTGAAACTGGAGTTTGAAATCCTCCCCCAAATTTACAAACACTGTTATGTTTGAGTGTTAATCTCGAGTTTCAGCTCAGAGCTGGATCTATGAGTATAAATGACTTTGTCCAAATTAGTATGCTGCGCAAATACATGAAAACAAAGAAGAAGAAGAAGAAAATATTATTTCTATAGCGCCTCTCAAGATAAAAATCATGAGGCGCTTCACAAAAACAAAAAATGTAAAAATATAAAAAAGCATTTAGAAAATGTTGAAAAATATATTTAAAATGAGCAAAAATAGGCAATTGGGATTAAAAAAATATTAAGAAAGAGAGAGAGTGAACACGAAAGAGGGAAATCAGTGGATCCTGAGGAAGGTGGAATAGGTGGGGAGAGCAGAATAAAGAGAGAGGTGAAGAAGTTCATACAAAAGCCAGCTTGAACAAGTGAGTCTTCAGCTGCTTTTTAAAGGAGACCACTGAGTCCACTGATCTCAGGCTCAGGGGGAGAGAGGTCCAGAGTTTGGGGGCCACAGCAGCAAATGATCTCAAACAAATGAGGCTCTCTGTTCTTGGCTGGGTGTTTGCTTTTATGTGTTTGTTCTGGTTTTTGCTGCAAAAACAAATGGCCCTTGAAGGACTTTACTAACGTCTTTAGCAACCGACCCACTTTCATTAGTATAATTCAGAAGTGTGCAAAACGCAGCTAACGCTAGCCTGAGTTATTGCTAATGTTCTTGTTGGATCGAGATTGTCACTTTTATAGTTTAATTCTTTTCTTCACCATCGTTCGCAATATGTTTCGTTCAATATGCATGAATCTAACATACGTGGGGTCGTCAGAGGTGTTCCTCAAGAATCCTCACTGGGGCCTTTGTCATTTTCCATTTTTATTAATGATTTGCCTTTAAGCTGTACTTCCTGTTCTGTGCATTTTCATGCTGACGATGTAGTTTTATATTCCACTATGCCAAGAAATGTAATTTTAATAATGTGCAGCATGTCATGTTGGTCTGTAATTGTTTGACCCACGGCATGAAGAATCACCACTCGAGGCAAAGGTAAGTAAAAACTGATTTATTTTGACTTGTTGAGGTGTGGTTGAAGGTCTGAGATCGGGAGGGTCTAATAGAATTGGTTTCCTGAAGGTCTTGGAGCTGGAGAGGAGGGTGAGTCAGGTCTGGCTGAGTGGCCTTGGAGAACCTGTCGATGACAGTGAGGATAACTGAGAACCCTTTTGAGGGAAGCAGACCAGTGACAAAATCAAGTGCAATGTGGGACCATGGGCGAGAGGAAATGGAAAGGGGTCTTAGGAGTACAGACGGAGGTTGATTTGTGGTTTTGTTGCGAGCACAGACCTGACAGGCACCAATGTAATTCTTGATGTCCTTAAACATGCAGGGCCACCAGAAGGACCTGCGGACCAAAACGAGGGTGCGACCAACTCCTGGATGGACAGAGATCTTAGCCGTATGTGCCCAGTGTATGACTGCCCCTCGGACCTGTTGAGGAACATATAGCTTATGGGGAGGACCGTTACCTGGGTCGGGGTCCGTGTGCTGTGCATCTAGAACCTTTTGCGAGATGTCCCAGGTAATGGACCCCAACACACAGGATGGAGGGGGGATAGTGGCTGGTTCCTGGTCTTTGTCGGATGCATACTGGCGAGACAGGGCGTCAGGTTTGATGATTTTTGGTTCCGGGTCTGAAAGAGATGATGAAGTTGAAGTGAGTGAAAAATAAAGACCAACGGGACTGCCTGGGGTTGAGTCTTTTGGCCTCCTTTAGGTAGGCGAGATTCTTATGATCAGTCCAGATTATGATGGGGTGCTCAGCTCCCTCCAGCCAGTGGCGCCATTCCTCCAGAGCCAATGTAACTGCCAGAAACTCTCGATCTCCCACGTCGTAGTTCTTTTCAGCAGGCGAGAGTTTCCTGGAGAAGAAGGCACAGGGGTGGAGCAGGTTATCAGAGGAGGACATTTGGGAAAGCACAGCACCTACCCCGGAATCCGAGGCGTCTACTTTGACAGTAAATTGGAGGGAGTGATCGGGGCGAGACAGAACTGGGGCCTGGGAAAAATGGGATTTTAATTGCAAAAATGCCTGGTCAGTGTCGTTGGTCCAAACAAAAGGTCTCTTTGTGGAGGTTAACTGTGTGAGAGGAGAAGCCACCTGACTGTAATTACGAATGAAACGTCTATAAAAGTTGGCAAAACCTAGGAACTGTTGTAGCTGCTTGCGAGTAGTTGGGATAGGCCAGTCGCGGACTGCGTCTACTTTATGGAGATCTGTCTTCAACCGCCCGCTCTCCAAGACAAATCCAAGGAACTTCACAGATGAAGCGTGGAATTCGCATTTCTCGGCCTTTATGAAGAGGCGGTTTTCCAAAAGACGCTGTAGAACTGCACGGATGTGATGGTGGTGTTCAGAGAGGGTACTCGAGAATATTAAGATGCCATTGAGGTAAACGGTAACAAACTTATTCATGTAATCGTTGAGTACAGAGTTTTCCAATGACTGGAACACGGTGGGGGCGTTGGTGAGGCCGTAGGGCATGAGGAGATATTCGTAGTGGCCCAGGGGGGTCTTGAAGGCCGTCTTCCACTCGTCACCTTCCCAATCCTGACAAGGTGGTAGGCGTTTCGGAGGTCCAACTTGGTGAAGAGGGTAGCGTTTTGAACTGGATCAAAAGTAGATGACAGCAGAGGCAGAGGGTACTTATTTTTGACTGTTATTTGGTTTAATCCTCTATAATCAGTGCAGGGGCGCAGGGAGCTGTCTTTCTTGGAAACAAAGGAAAAATCCAGCACCCAGTAGAGAGGTGGATGGACGTATTATACCTGCTGCTAATGATTCTGAGATGTAGGTGGCCATGCTCTCACGTTCATGCTTAGATGAATTGTATAACCTGCTAGAAGGTAGGGTGGCTCCCTGGAGCAGATCTATGCTGCAGTCATATGGACGATGGGGTGGTAGAGAGGTGGCTGGGTCCTTGCAAAACACGGCTTGTAGATCATGGTACTCGGTCGGAATCAGGGACAGGTCGGGAGGAATCGGGAAACTGGAAACCGGACCCTGGGTGGAGAGGTTAGCAGGAGGTTCCTTTCACAACCGAAGTCCACAAGGGCTTTAGTGGAAAATGACTGCTGGTTAAAAAGAACAGAACAAGTCAAAGTGCACCGGAAGGTTTTGCTGTCAAAATTACCACCTACCATTACGCCCGGTACTACTGGTGGGCTCTCCCTTTTGGGCGCACCGGACAGCTAGACAGAAAAGGACCTGACTGACGACAATATAAACATAACCGGGAGGAGAACCAATGTTGTCTCTCCTCAGGGGTCAAGCTGACCCGGCCGATCTGCATAGGTTCCTCCGACGCCGGGGCTGGAACAGAAAGGGATGTGGCACAGACAGGTTGGTTGGGCCGAGCTGGCTGAAAGCATGGCTGAGTGTACTTTGGACGAGACTTTAATCTTTTTTTCAATGCGGGCCGCGAAGCTGATGAGATCCTCCAAGGACCCAGCCTCGGGGCAGAAAGCTAACTTATCCTGGATTGTCTCGTTAAGAGCGTTGGTAAAAGCCCCCTTTAATGATTCTGCATCCATGCTTGAAGTGGTCGCTAGGGTTCTGAAATCTATGGCAAAATCTGACACTGTTTGTTTCCCTTGTTTAAGGCCCCAAATGGTCCCAGATGTTTCTGCTGGGGTTTCGGTATGATCAAAAGTTCTCTTAAAATCAGCTAGAAAATTATATAGGGAGTCTCTGAGGAAGCTGGGGTACCGGCTTTTAGCTTCCGCCCAATGTAAGGTGCGGCCATGGAACAGACCCACCATGTAGGAAATTTTCATTGGATCATTACTGAACAATTCTGGGTAATTTTCAAAAGTTAACTTACATTGGAGGAGAAAACCGCGTACCTGGCCAAACTCTCTGCTGAATGTAACCAATGGAGAAGAATCCGGGACCCGGAAGTGCAACCGAGGTGATGGGTCAGGCTGGACCGGAAGTTTACGGGCAGCTGGCGGAATCGCTGGAGTTGATGGGACAGAGAGCTTGTCGTTCAGCTGCCGGATCATGTTTTCTAACTGGAATAAATGCTGATTAGTGTTCGTCTGATGATCGAGGAGGATTTGGATAGAACTCTCGTGTTGGGACAATGTCGTGGCTAGGGCAGGCGGAAGTGAATCGTCAGTGGGGTCGAAAGTATGGCCGGATGATTCTGTCATGTTGGGCTGTAATTGTTTGACCCACGACATGAAGAATCACCTCTCGAGGCAAAGGTAAGTAAAAACTTATTTATTTTGACTTGTTGAGGTGTGGTTGAAGGTCTGAGGTCGGGAAGGTCCAATAGAATTGGTTTCCTGAAGGTCTTGAGCTGGAAAGGAGGGTGAGTCAGGTCTGGCTGAGTGAGGCGTCCTTGAGATGACGATGATGGCTGGGAGCTGAGCACAGGAGTCCAAAGGTGTCCGGGCTGGCAGGTGGGCGTTGGAAAGCGGGCGGTCGGGGCGATCGGCGTGGCTGGCAGGCAGGGCTGATCCGGGGAGTCTCTTCCATGAGAGGTAGCGTAGTTTAGTGGACGAGAGGTAAGTAAGTAAATAAGTAAAAGTTTATTTTTAGAGCGCCTTTCACAGATATAAATCACAAAGCGCTGTACAACATGATAAAGATCAGGGCAAATACCTCTAACCAATAAAAACATCAGAAAGACAATAGCAGTGATAAAGTAGAAAATAAAATCATGAGTATAAACAAAGTGAAGGTGTGAACCCGAACAAAGCCATCTTTTTGAAACATTTAGGGAGGGAACGCCTGGATGAAAAGGTGAGTTTTTTGATAATTTTTAAAGACCTCTACAGTGTTAGAGAGATGGAGATTTGAAGGCAGACTGTTCCAAAGTCTGGGTGCAATAGTCTGAAAGGCCCTGTCCCCTTTGGTTTTCAGTCTGGTTCGAGGAACAGCCAGGAGGTTTTCAGATGTGGATCTAAGGTTCCGAGGTGGTGTGGGGGGATAAAAGCTCAGATAGGTAGCTTGGAGCCTGGTTGTTAAGAGCTCTATAGGTCAGGACTAAAACTTTAAACTGTATTCTATATTCTACCGGGAGCCAGTGGAGGGACTGTAAAACTGGAGTGATGTGAGCTCGTCTGCTGGATTTGGTTAGGAGTCTGGCTGCTGCATTTTGGATGGCTTGAAGGCGTGAGAGGGAGGTTTTGCTGAGACCAGTAAAAAGAGCGTTACAGTAGTCTAAGCGTGATGACACAAAGGCATGGATTATTTTTTCCAGATCTGCAGTAGAAACCAGTTTACGGACTTTTGAAATGTTTCTCAGTTGAAAGAAACAAGAGCGGGAGATGGTTTTGACGTGCGAGTCTAAACTTAAAGCTGGATCAAAAATAACTCCTAGGTTTCTAATGATGGCCTTGGCTGATGGGCAAAAAGAGGCAATTTCTTGCTCGATTTTTGGCTGAAGTTCCGGGGGTGCAGCGATCAGGGTCTCTGTCTTGTTAGCATTGAGGACAAGAAAGTTGCTGGACAGCCAGTTACTGATCTGGGTCAGGCAGAGTACAAGTGTGGCCAGCCTGTCCAACTGGTGTGGCATAAAGGGAGGGAGCCTACCTACACTTCCCTCATACCTGAGGGAGCCGGAGGACAAGCAGGTGAGTACCAGGGTTGCAAGAAACTCCAGAGGCAAACAAGACTGAAACAGGCAGAGCACAGGTTAGATACTACCCAATACTGAGAAATCATCCGGCACTAGTGAGTTGTCACGCCGCTCCTTAAATCCCCTGATGCTGATGAGGAGATTAGCAGCAGCTGCTCTCCGGGGCACTCCCACCTGCAGACAGAAAGACTCAGCTCCAGAGGTTAACTCAGCACAGACCGTGACACAGCATTGGTCAACTCAAAACAAACTCATTCGCAATAAAATTAAAACATTTTCCATGCTGTTTAGAAGATAACCCTCTACATCTGGGGAAAGTGGGGATTTGAAATAGCATTTTACAGTCTTGGACAGAATTTTCCTGTCTGATAATTTCAGACATGGGAACATAAGGTTCTGCTTATCATGCAATAACGTGGGGATTCAGATATAAATGATGCACATCTGTTTTGGACTCATTTCCACCACCAATGTCCTGCTACTAGTGAACATTCAGAGTTTTCGAGATCCAAACTCTTCCCTGACACCCCTCGTTTTAATCCACTGGTGTCTATTTGAGAGGGTCAGAAGGGCTGAGCAAGAACTATCAGCTGAGTTCTCGACATCACTTTTCAGAAGTCCGTTGATAGCATCAAAGAAGGATTATTTCTATCGGTGTGATAACATGGCTGTTGGGAAGGGAGATGAGTGTGTTAGAGTCGCAGGCGCCAACAACAGACTCTGGGTGACATGTGTGTGTGGGTGTGTGTGGGTGTGTGTGTGTGTGTGTGTGGGGGGGGGGGGGGGGGGGGGTCTGGTTTGTGTCAGATCGGACTGGATTTTCCACACTTCACCAGTCACCACCTTGTGAGTGCTAGTCGTCTGGATCACCTGGACTGGCATCCTGCTAGAATGGATTCACCAACCGTGAGGACAGGAAAGCAGTTAAACTACTGCTGTGGTTTATGGAAGGTCTGGAAAATAGACCATTAACGAATTCTGTACTTTATTATAAAAGTAGAACACACTGGGTGTTTGAATTTCATTTTTCAAAATAAAGAAGAGGAACGGCCAAGAAAACAGACACTTCTATGAAAACATTTAAATACAAAAATAAATACCTTTAGAGATTCAGTTACATAGAGTATTTAAAGGGACTTTACGGAGTTTTGAATTTTTATGCTCGCGATTGCCGCCTCAGGCCAAAAGCGTAACGGCAGCTTCAATAGTAGGCTCATGTACGAGGCACGCATGCTGTACGTGCACACTCCTTAACGAAAATAACAGCTGAGACAGTCCCTTGTTTGTGTGTGTGTGTGTGTGTGTGTGTGTGTGTGTGCGTGTGTGTGTGTGTGTGTGTGTGTGTGTGTGTGTGTGTGTGTGTGTGTGTGTGTGAGTGTATGTGGCCGGCCCGGAGGACAGAGGACAGGAGAACGCGCAGCTAATTAATTAAATAATTTGGTTCTGTAGCTTTCTCTTCAGCACAGCCGACAAAGGTTTATGATGGGTCAGTCCTCCTGCATGCTCACATCATTCCCTTCCCTTGCTTGAAAAATTGTTCCAAAATGAAAGTTGAACCCACATCTTTTTATCTGTTAATTCAATGCCGTTCGGAGAGTCTCAAATAAAAATTTGGGCATCTTACTGTAAAAAAATATACCATTAATGTAAAAAATAAACTCTAAATTATCTATATTCACATCCAGAATTGAACCTGGGTCTTCTGAATGAGAGTCCAACATTTTGCTAGGTGAGCTAAAGCACCAGTGATGTTGTTTGTATCTGTAACATTTATATCCTTGATGTCAGCTGAAACAACATTCAAAGAACGGTTCGGAGCGAAACTGGCTATTTTGTTGCTAATTTGCAGGAAATATCTAGAAGAAAGTTCTACAGAAAGTAGCTAAGGGTCCTCAGAAATGTAGCTAGCTTTGTCACTAGGCGTTAGGAACAGCGACAAAGTGGCTGAGTTGGCACTGCCTCTCTCTCTTCTGCTAAAGCTACTGTTAGCAAATGCTACGGGTTATGCCTGAGCGTGAACACGCATGAAGCAGCCTGCTTGACCCGAGCATCTCTCTTTTTCTGTGATTTTACAGAAAAACAGGCAATCACAGTAAAAATGCCAGGGCTCATTCTACAGGACCAGGGCATTGCAGGAGAATGTATGAAGAAGAAATGTCTATACATGTTTTGGCTGTCAAACTTCCATAATGCCCCTTTAAACAGGCCCGTCACCCATCTTCTCAGTACATTTGCAGTCATCTCTAGTAGGAATGATTGCGTTGTAAGTTGTACTGGGGGAGAAAAAGCTCCGGTGGGCCAGTGTCAGCACGGAGAATTCGGCCAGAGGAGAAAGTAGCTTCAGACAGCAGGATTTAGAGTCTTATTTCCTGATATTTGGACATTTCACCTCAGACTGGATAACAGCAACATGAATCGACCACTGACTTGCAACGTTGGTGTTTTATCTTCAAACAACAAAAGCCTGGAGGAGTTTGGCTGAGTGGTAGAGTTGCTTATGCTAACAGTTAGCTTCTACTAGCAAGATGTTCTCTACTGTTTCCTGGACACTAAAACATCAGCCTTCCTTGTCGTGAGTCAAGTTGGGTGAGTCCATGAATGTTACTGACAGTGTGACGTAGATCTGTCAGGCTTTTCTAGTTCTAGAGTCTCACAGTCTGTTTTCTATCAGAAGCTAATGCAGGAGATAGGTGTAGGAGACTATTTTCATGTTCAGCCTGCATGAAAAACTCTGAGTCACTGATTCTTTTAAAAATTAATGAACAGAAGAGGACATCCAAGATAGCGCCGTCCTCGGCCTGCCGTCTGCTCTCCCGATTGTTGTCTTTGCTTATTATTTTCCTGTGTTGCTCTTTGGTGGGTAGTAGCTAAAATTTTCGCTATGATCGCCTTACCCTTCTTAAACTTCGGCATAAACTTGGATTTGCTTATCACCGCTGTTTGGATCTAAGACGGTCCTTCGCTCCACTGTTTACGGCGGTCCCAGCTCTGCTGCTTCGCTCTCCCCACCCGGCGTGGCTACCAAGGAAACACTGCAGATGTGGCAAACGCGGGGGTTCCAAAGTGCGGCTCAGAGGCTCCTCCGGCCTTTCATTCATGGGATGTAAACCTCACCTGCCACCAGAGTTGATACATGGAAATCATCAGACCTTCTGTATTCCATCGCTCTGACGAAGATTCTCTGGGGAATCCGGTCGTCGGAATGCCTCAACCACCAACCCGTGGATGCACCGGGGCGTCAACCAAGCTAACCTTTGCTATCCTACGGTGGCCCAAGCGGCCCAATCACCCCGGTCAGCTGATTCGGGTCTTCCACCGATCTTCAGGATAGCTCTCCTAAACGCCTGGTCAATTGGGAATAAAACCCTCATTTTAAGGGATTATTTTTTCCACCATGAGGTGACATTATTCTGCATGAACGAGACCTGGGTTCGTCCTGGTGAGTCAGCTGCACTGTCAGAGCTCTGTTCCTCAGACTGTCAGGTTCTGAACGAGCCCAGGCTCACTGGTCGTGGTGGTGGATTACTAACCATGTTCAGATCCTCTTTCCATCCTAAAAAACTTAATATACCAGTGACTCCAACCAGCTTTGAGTATATGGCTTTTGAGGTGGACTTTAGTCCTCCGCTGCTGTTTATTCTCTGCTATCGCTATCGCCCGCCTAAGTAAAATTCAAACTTTTAATCAGAATTTTCTGATCTTTTAACAGACTTTCTTCCAAAATATGACCGTGGGATTATTCTTGGTGATTTTAATATACATGTTTGCTGCCCTGACAAACCTCTTGTTGGTGGCTTTTTAGACATTTTAAATTGTTTTGGTCTCCAGCAACAGGTCCAGTCACCCACCCATTCAGGATCGCACATTTAAGACTTGGTTTTGTCGTTTGGGATCTGTATTTCCGATATGATTGTTGACTCTTTATGTATCTCTGATCATTCTCCTATTATTTTTAATATCCCTGGCTTGACGCCTCCATCCACTAGGCAACATAATCAACACCTTACAAGAATAATTTCCCCTTCCACCACCAATCTATTAGCATCTAGCCTAGCTGCGACTCTATCCGCTTCCCAACCTGATTCCAACCTGTGTAGGAGTTGAGGAGCTGCTGACCTCTTTCAACTCTACCTGCTCAACTGTTTTCAATGCATTCGCTCCTCTAAAATCCAGGCATAAAAAAACTGGAAGACCCTTGGCTCAATGAGAGGACTTGTGCCCTAAGACGCCAATGTAGGGTCTGCGAACGCCGGTGGTGGAAGGACAAGCTGCAAATCTCCTACCAATTATTCAAGGATTCTTTGGCCTGCTATCAGAAAGCTATCCGCACAGCTATAAACAGATATTTTGCAATTATAATCACTAGGCATAAAAACGACCAGAAGAAACTGTACAGTGTCCTCACCTCTGTACTATTCCTTTGAGAATCTCCCAACTCTTCTCCCTCTACAGGGGCTCTTTGCAATGAGATTCAAAACTTTTTCCTGCATAAAATCCAGGATATTAGAACCAGTTTCTCTTAAGGTTGGTTTATGCTTGACGCGTCCGCGAGGTCCGCACGGCTCCGCGCGGAAAAGTTGCGTCATTTTGCGTCATTTTAACAACCACGCCCCTCCACGCGTCTCCGCACGGCCCAAGATTTCCGCAACGCGCACCTCGGAAAATTTCTAACCACGCGGACGGACGGACGCGGAAAAACATGGTGGACCGGCAAGAACTAGTATGGCAGAGGTTCGTAAATACAGACATTTGTATGATTCAGCTCTCAGAGATCACCGTGATCAACATGTTGTAAAATAATTCTTGGAGAGAAATAGCTCGCACTGTCGGAAAAGACGAGAACGCTGTTAAAAATGCTGAAATGCCATGTTGTAAACAGTCATTTCTACTTCTACCATGGTGTAGTGTTGGGTGCATGCCGTATTGGCTCACCGCAGAGACGAGCCGCACAAACCATAAACGCTGCGAGTTGTGAAGCGCGTTCCATCCGCGAGCCGCATCACCGCGCGGAAAGTGAATGCGTCAAGCATAAACCAAGCTTTAGTCAGGCTGGGTTACCTGTGTGGAACCTCACTGTCCACCCTCATTCTCTTGCTTTGCTCATGTGACACTCTTCCCTGGTTGATCTAATCTTGGCTATGAAGCCCTCAGGCTCTCCAGAGGACAGCCTTCCTTCAAGACTGCTGCGCGATGTCCTTCCAGCGGTGGCCCCTGCTGTTCTGGATATTGTCAATTCCAGCTTCTCCTCTGGTGTGTTTCCAGCTGCTTTTAAAAATGCAGTTGTTCAGCCGCTATTAAAGAAACCAGGCCTTGACCAGTCTGACTGTGCCAATTATCGCCCAATCTCAAAACTTCCTTTCATCTCAAAGGTAGTTGAGAAACTGGCTCTCATGCAGCTTACTTCTCACCTAGATGACAATGGGCTTCTTGGCCCATTCCAATCAGGTTTTAGACGTAATTACAGCACAGAATCTGCACACATTAGGGCATTCAATGACATCCTGATTCTAACTGACTCTGGCTTTCATGTGCTGTTACTCTTACTTGACCTGACCGCAGCATTCAACACTGTAGACCACACCATCCTACTTTCCAGACTTGAATATTGGGTGGGTGTGACCGGTACTGCCCTCGAATGGTTTAAGTCGTACCTTAATGTTCGGTGTTTTAGTGTTCATGTTAGAGACTGCTCTTCTCCCAATGTCCCACTTCCATGGGGAGTACCGCAGGGCTCCATCCTGGGTCCTCTCCTCTTCTCAATTTCTATGCTACCACTTGGTAAGATTTTAGCAAGTCTTGAGGTTAACTACCACTTTTATGCAGATGATTGCCAGATCTACCTTCAAATCAGCCAACAGCACTCATTTTCTCTAATGTCAGAATGCCTCTCCCAGGTCAGTTCCTGGCTTTCTCAAAACTGCCTTCGGTTAAATGACAGCAAATCAGATGCCATACATTTTAGCCCCACTAACATGAATGGTGCTTTAGATGTCTCAGCTCTCCCACTCAATCTCAAATCATGTGCCACTAGCCTAGGTGTGAAACTGGACTCTGACCTTTTAATGTCTTCACAAGTCAACGCTACTGTCAAGTCCTGCTTTTTCCAACTCCGCCGCATCTCTCGTCTTAAGTCAATCCTCAAACGCCTGGATCTTGAGTGAGCCATTCATGCTTTTATTACTTCACGTCTGGATTACGTAAATTCTGTCCTGATTGGGATTAATGCTTCAGCCCTAAGCAAACTGCAGAAGGTTCAAAATGCCACGGCCAGATTTTTAACCAACACCGACAGACGCATGCACATCACACCCATCCTCGCAGATTTACACTGGCTCCCAGTCAAATTTAGGATTAACTTCAAGGTCTTGTTATATGTTTACAAGGCTTTGTACTGCCCATCCCCATCCTATCTGACGGACCTGCTGACCCCGTAAGTTCCCACCCGTGCCCTTCGGTCAGCAGATCATCTGCTGCTTGTTGTTCCGAAGGTTCGGTACAAATCACGGGGGGAGCGTGCCTTCTCTTATGCAGCCCCAAAACTCTGGAACTCTCTGCCCCTCCGTGTGCGTCTGGCTCCCTCTGTTAGCAGTTTCAAGTCGCCCCTGAAAACGCACTTCTTTAGCATTGCCTTCCCTCCGTGACACTTTCATGAAAATCCAGCACCGGATTTGATTTTTTAATTATGTTTTTATGATTCAGTAGCTCACTTTTGGCACCTCGCACCCTCTGGTAGCTCATTTGGTTTTATTTGTGCCATTTCAAATGTTTTTATCATTCGTCACATTATTTTATTTTTTGATAGTGCTGTTAACTGTTCTCCTATTTTATTGTTTTTAGTAGGAATTTTTATCTCCGACTATTTATGCTTTGTTCTTATGTATTTTGCCTGTTCTTATTGTGTTTCTTGTTCAAGCATTTGGCTTTTTTATGTACAGCGCTTTGGTTAGCTGCCATGCTATTTTGAAATGGTGCTTTATAAATAAATATGGTATAGTATGGCATGGTTTCTCAGTGAAGGACCTCTTTAACTATTTTGCCGAAGGTGCAAAAGAGTTTTACAGACACAAAATCTTGGTAAAAAATTTGTTTTATTTTGAAATTTAAAAATTTTTGTAAAGTCTTATCAAAATATTAAAGAGTTTAAGTAAGACAATTTTTGTGAACATTGTATGGTTTCATTCTTGTTCAGCAAAGCTACTCTACTCCACACAGCATAATCAGCTCATATCAGATTATGATGACATCACGTCCTTTGCACTAATTTCCAAACTCTGCTCAGCAGAGTCTGAATTCTAGAAATAACTTGATGTAAAGTTTTTGCTCATCAAACCTTTTTGCAAACATATTTTTTCCTGCCTTACTGATCTTTATCATTTCAGGTTAAAGAGCAAGTCACCCCCAAATCAACTATTTTTTTCTGATAAACTATATGCGTGTCTAATCGTGCTGCAGACACGTGTAGTCAATAGTTTTGCACTTTAGTGCGTTTTAGTTAAAATTTAAATTTTCTGCCTGAAACTGTCAGTGTTGTGCCGTTGTCAGGTAAAAACTCTTCACTGCATTTGAATTTAAATCTGCCACCGCTATTGGCTAAGAGGTATGCTATGATGTAAACTGGTACATTATGATGTGATGTCACAATGTCGTGAGTATGTGTATTTGTTAGTGGCTCCACCATCTCGGTCTGCTAGGCAACCGCATTTGTTGCATTTTTCAAACATGAAGTGGGAGTGAAGTACGCTTCTTGTAAGGGGTGACTTGCTCTTTAAGTAACGGAAAGCAGATAGCATGATGACAGACAGTGAAGGGTCAAAGGTCAGGACTTTGACAAGGTTTTCATAAGTGTTTCAGCTTTTCCACCTAATGAGCTACTCACTAGCTTTCCATTTCTGCTGACAATAACGTGAAACATTAATGATTTTAAAGGGGTTCTAGTATTCTAAACGGCATTTACCTTGTTGCTGTTGAACATAAGCAGCCAAAACGTCTGTGCTGTCTCTGTCCTGCTTTCCTGACTCTCTTGGTCAGCTTGCTTCTCACACCAAATTCTCTGGGTGTGTCCGAATCCAGGGGCAGGATGCTTGTGAGTACGGGTCCTCGCCAGACTAGCAAGGCCGGCTCCTTGCTAGACCGCTAAAGCCGTAACCCAGTGGCTCTGAATTCGGACAGTCTAGCCTTCACCTCTACGGTGGCCCGTAGGCCCCGTCACAGCCGTGGCGGCAGCTACATGCAAAGGAAAAATGCTAAAGCTAGCAACAATCGAGCAGGAATATTAAGGAGCTACAGCAGCTTCACGTCCATCAGCAGCGTTTGTTCACAACCGTTTTCAGGTAAAGGAATTTAGTTTATTCTAGAAGCTTTCAGGACTTACATGTTAACTTTAGATGGTTTCATGCATGCCTTAAGCTACAGAATGAACTTGTTAAACGTACACAACACATTTCTACAGAGTATTAACATGTAGGTAATTACTATAAACCAAATGCATTATAAATGTTGAATGCAGTAGGATGTTCTCTGTTAATTTGACCTTAGAACTTCTTATTTTGCATCAAATGAAGGTAAAACGTTTTAAAAAACAGGTTTTTTAATAAAATAGCATTGAAGTGTTTTCAATGTGCGTTTGTTTATTCAACATAAGCCTAATAATGATTAGATTTGTCTTAAAAATGTAAATTCTCAGTAGTTTTTATTGAACTATTCCCTGCTGTGTTTCTTTTAACTGAACAGAACCAGTGTTCTGCAGGTTATATGTTTGTTTTACATTTTTCAATTAAAAAAAACGTTTTTTAATCTATTACAGGTGAGCATGCACTGTGCTGCACATCTGCATCTGTGCTGGTGAAGTTGTGGGTCTGGAGGATGAGCGTGAGGAAGATGTGTGTGGAGCAGTGTTGGGAGTAACGGGGTACAAAAGTAATTAATTACTGTAATGCATTGCTTTTTGCTGTAATGTGGTAATGTAAGGCATTACAGGGAAAGAAAATGGTAATATTTACTTGGTACAGTTGTCAGTAACGCAGTAATTACAACGCATTTTTAAACCCAGAATCAAGATGTGGGTTTCCTAAAAATTCAAATTGCAGGAAGCCTGAAAAAAAGTTCCAGTATCCACATATATGACGTCATTTATGGACTCAGCTTTGCTGGCATTCTATGAGCAGAGAGGACGCAGCGGTAATGGCTCAAATACTCCAGCTGCGTCCTGCGCGCGGCCGCTGTTATATTCACTAAACCGCTCCACCAAAACAAAGTAATTTGTTTGCGATCGTTTATATCAGCCCATATTCTCTGGTACTTCATGTACTTTTCAGCTGAGTTCATAATCTGTGCCCCGGTGATTTCAACTCATTGCTGCTGGAGTGCAGCGCATATTAAGCTTTTATTTATTTATTTATTTATTTTGCGTTCGGTAGATCCCTTTGGCTGATTAGTTAGAAAGTAGGAAGTCTAGGAAACCGTTTTTCTGGAAGACGGTGAAAACATGTAGCATCCAGGAAGGTTTGAGAGAGGAAGGGCCGGAAATTATTCAAATAAAATCAAGAAAACAAAACAAAGTGCTTGAAAAGAAAAAAAGTAGGTATTTAATACACATTTTTACCAGTGAAAAGCAATAATATATAAACATTTAATATTTATACATGTGATAGAATCAGATCACCCCAGAAGTCAGTCCCACATCCAGGGCCGTATCAAGGCATTTGGGGACCAAGGCAAATATAGGCTTGGAGCCCCCACCACCTTACTCCCTGATCAGTTAATATAAGATGGCAGCGTGCTGAGAGTACAGATTGTTGTTGCTTTTATTTAATAAACAATCATTTTAAAGCATCGTTATTATATCTGACTGTTTTTAACAGCAATCCTAGCTCAGACACCACATCACCTTCCACATATATGTCATGAGCTCACTGAGCATCACATGACCAGATTCATATTGAAGTTGTTTTGGTGAAAGTATCTTAAAGTAATGCAAAAGTAGTGTAATGCCTTACATTTTAAAATCAGTAATATTGTAATGTAATGAATTACTTTAAAATGAGGGTAACAAGTAATAAATAATGCATTACAGTTTTGAAGTAACTTGCCCAACACTGGTGTGGAGGAGGTCAGCGGTGTTCCTTCCTGCAGGAGGGACCAGCAAACCATCACAAGTGTTAACAGTCAAGTCATTTATGTAGAAACCTCTATTAAAAACAACACTGTGGTTTTATTTGCTGAAGAGTCACAATTGTTATACCAGTGGACCCATAAACCATCTCCTCATTTCATATTTCTGAATACATCTTAGAGATGTAACAGCCGTCGTCTGAGCCAGCCCAGCAGTCCCTGTAGATGGACGATGGAGTGGACAGTGAGAGGAAGCGTCCCAAAGCTCTCTCTGCAGACCGTCCTGTATGATGTTCCTCTGGCCAGAAACGTCCAGCCACGGGTCTGCTCCAGCCCTCCATCCACGTCTGGATCCTCCTGCAGCAGATCCAGCTGCACTGTTAAAGACTTCCTGCTCACTCAGTTTAAATAAATGATCCAGGAAGAGTCACCCAGGTTAATCCTGCTTTAACCGTTCATAACTGGTCCATACTGGTTTTGATCTGTAAATATTTGTAACGTATTATAAATAATCTTGTCTCCTTACCATCTTTTCATTGTCCGCCGTAACGCTAAAGTAAAGTGATGCTTGGGTTGAAGTGCTGGAACTGATGTTGTGTTGTCATGGACACGCTTACGCTGAATTTGCTCATCGTAAATGTCTCGAACACTGTAAACACACAAGCAGGGGGAGAGAGAGAGAAAGAGAGAGAGAGAGAGAGAGAGAGAGAGAGAGAGAGAGAGAGAGAGAGAGAGAGAGAGAGAGAGAGAGAGAGATGGTTCCATTTGTACCACTGATGAAAACAAGTCTATTCCACAGACGTTTATCATCCCACGAAACAGAAGCAAAATTATAGGATCTAATAAAAGATCTCTAATTTTCTCAAATAATTATTAACTAATAATTATTATTATTATAATTGTAATTATTAAGTCCTGCTTGTGACGACATTTCCTGGCAGGGTGACTCAGAAACGATTTTAAGATGGAGTTAGAGAGTGAACTCTCTGTTTGCATCACTAAAACAAGCCTTGCATGTGCTGTGTCACTAAGTTCAGTGATGTAAATACAGCTGCTGAAGAGGTTCAGCAGGAGGTATAAACAGGATGCATCTATGAGTGGTGTGTGTGTGTGTGTGTGTGTGTGTGTGTGTGTGTGTGTGTGTGTGCGTGCGTGCGTGTGTGTGTGTGTGTGTGTGTGTGTGTGCGTTACAGAGTTTCCAGACCTTAAGCGCAGCAAGAGGCTGTTCATGCTGCAGGTTTTTAACTCATAACTTTAAATGTTGATACCGGGTTGTGTGGACCGGCCAAAATAAAGAGGAAGAATAAAAAGAAACCATTATAATTAATCCGTGAGTAGTGTACAGAGAGACCTTTGCTTTGCAATTTCCGTGATTTAGCCGCTCATGATGTAAGATGCCAAGCAGCAAAGGCACAGAAAAGATGTTGGTTTAGCCCAACCTGGAGAATGAGATGTATCAGAGTTTGTTTGTATTGTTTTTTTGTACCCAAAGGTGTAGACCTTAGGCTTTATGGGGGAAAGTGTTACGGCTGGAGCCTTTTTTGTGTTGTGTTTTCATTTTTCTGTGCATTTTTTGTGTTCTCATTAATGCTGCATCTGAGGAGCATGCCTGCAGACTATGGCCTGTTTGCTCACCCTTGCTCGTCCCTGCACCAGCTGAGCCGGGTTTTCATCAGCAGCTGAACATGCTGGAGCTCCTCACCAATGGGGACAATAGAGCAGAGCTGCCCTTCCTCTTCTCTGTTGTCTCCCGCTTAGGGCTTTGATATTGAATAGTGAGAAGAAATAAGGTTTAGGGGTAATCTGTTACCTTTTTGAGATTGTGTGCTCTCTTTAGAGTAGGTCCTTGTTATGTTACATTTCAGTGTTTGAGCCTGTTTTGGTTAAATGGCTTGTTCCATGGTGGATTCTTTTCTAGAGTAAGACAAAAAAAATTTCCTTTGTGTCATGCGTCCTCCATGTTACCCCAGGCCCCACTAGACACCTGGGTTGTAACATCAACATAATAATATTAAAAAAACACACGTAGCGTAGAAGAATCTCTCGTGATGCTAAATTGACAAAACAGTCGTTGGACAGAATCGTGTTGTAATCTATTCCGAGCTTACTACAGTCATGATTATACCACTTCTCTTTAGCACCATAGCTGCGTGGCGGTGCAGTCGGTGGATCCATTGACTCGCAGAAAGGAGGATGCAGGTTTGAATCCTGGCTGCAGCCTTTCTGGAGTGAGTTGGAGGTTTATTTTCATGTACTACCATTTTCTCCCCCAGGATAAAAGTGTCTCTCAGATGAATAAACACAAACACATCTGCTCTTAAAGAGATGTTCATTCACTAAAACATGCCCTCCTCATTCTTGACAACTGTTTTAACAGTTGGTCAAAGATCAGCTCTCTCTGCAAAAGCAGCATATTGTGCATCCCTTTTCCCTTGAGCTCCTTCATCAGCTCGCTGGAGGCTGCAGCCAACATCATCACAACGCTGTTGGTGTTACACATCCTACTGAGTCACTTGAACCACAGCCATTTTCAAACCCATCTCTGTGGCATTTAGACTCAGTTGCTCCTCTTAAGCCTCATCAAGACAATACTTTCTGTGAATTCCTTTACATTTAGTTATATAGACATTTTAAAGGTTTAGCTTGTAATCCAGGGAAGCCTATACAAAGAAGAAAAAGATCACAATCATCTCTAATGACACCTCAGTGGAAAGAAAACAAGGGCAGATGCATGCTATATGCCCACAACTTTCATGAGAGAGGGTAATACTGTAACCCCTGCTGAGTACACAGTTGCCTGCCAACAATAACACATGGAGGTGCTGAAATTAAAAAACACGATGCCTGACAACCTTGCTTTTACACCAGGTTGTGCAGGACCACCTTGGAGTAAGAGTTCACTAGACATCCCAGGATCTTCAACAGTTACCCATCAAATCCTGGTGACCTGCAGTGAGACTGACTTTATTTCCTCCCACTAAAAGAGGAGCACTTTTCACACATGGAAACAAAAGCTTGAAGAAGCATGCTGCTAATGTGTTTTTGTGAGGAAGAAAGGGGAAATGCCTAGGCTATATGAATGTTTGTTTGGTTTTGAATGAAAAAAATTCCTTTAACCCTCTGGAGGCAGGTGTTGCAGATTGGCAATGTTAAAACCAACCTACCTGGTTACTCCACATACGTATTTAACTCAGAAGTACCCCTGAAGGGCTTAGTTGTTCGTCCTTTTATCAAAACTTATTTTGAGCCTGAGAGGGTTAACTTCCTGCAGTGAGAAGGAAACTTAGCTCCTCAACTCCACGTGAAGGAAAAACAAGTTCATTAAAATCACATCTTATAATAATACAACATTCCAGAGTTTAAAGAAACAGAAATGAATCATTCCTGTTTTTTTAACAAGGTTTTTTTTTTTACTAACTAAAGCACTCCATCCTCACCCACCCCGCTGCACTGGATCGATCACACATGAAAAAAAGCTAAAAACAATCAAAAGAACAAATCAGGTTCATCGTTGACGCTAAAACAAATCATAAATGCACAAAAAAAAAACGGTCAATCTACAGAAGAAACAAAAGAAACAATCACAAACATTTTTTTTAAAGGAACACTATCCAAATACAACATAAATGATGCTCAAACAGCATTAAAATTATCTACTGAGCCCTTCAGGATGTGCCTGCTTCCTTCCTGGTGTGTGCGGCACATTATTTCATTAACCCGGTGACCGTACGCTGGGTTTATCGGGACAGTCTTACGAACAGAGGTAAAAACGAGTACACTTCCACACATCAGCCACCCCACACAAGTTTAAGAAACTTGACTGAGCTGGTTTACTGACAGTCAGTCGTCAAGTTGCAGTCCGATCCAACGAGAAAAGTACAAAGTTACAGTAATGTCTCCACCCATCTTGGGGTAAAGTTGTAACTGAGAAAACAAGGAGTGATCATCCCAATTCGGTGCGTATATCGATACCAGGACAACTAGTCAGTGTGTCCCAGGGGCAGCTGTGGCTGCATTGTAGCTCATCAAAGAAAGAAAGAAAGAAAGAAAGAAAGAAAGAAAGAAAGAAAGAAAGAAAGAAAGAAAGAAAGAAAGAAAGAAAGAAAGAAAGAAAGAAAGAAAGAGAAAGAAATCTTTTACATAGCGCCTGTAAAGGTAAAAATCACAAGGAGAGAGTGGTGATGAAGGTCACACCAAGCCAGCTTGAACAAGTGAGTCTTCAGCTGCATCTTAAAGGAGACCACTGAGTCCACTGATCTCAGGCTCAGGGGGAGAGAGGTCCAGAGTCTGGGGGCCACAGCAGCAAATGATCTGTCACCTTTGGTCTTTAGCCTGGTGCTGCACAACCAGTAGGCTTTGATCACTGGACCTCAGGGACCTGCTGGGGGTGTAGGGACTAAGAAGACCACCAATGTAAGATGGTGCTTGTCCATGTAAGGCCCTATAGACCAGAACCAGGATCTTAAAATGAACCCTGAAGTTGACTGGCAGCCAGTGAAGCTGGAGGAGAAGCGGGGTGATGTGGGTGTGTTTGGAGGACTTGGTCAGAAGCCGAGCACAGGCGTTCTGAACCACCTGTAGACGGTTCAGGGAGGTTCTGCTCAGACACGTGAAAAGAGAGTTACAGTAGTCTAAGCGTGAGGAGATGAAGGTGTGGAGAACAGTCTCAAGTTCAGAGCGGGACAGAATGGGACTCAGCTTAGCAATGTTCCTGAGATGGAAGAAGGAAGAGCGAACAAGAGAACTGACATGAGAATCCAGGGTGAGAACTGGGTCAAAGGTCACGCCAAGATTCCCTGACCGAAGGTTTGGTGTGGGAAGCAAGCTGACCAAGAGAGTCTCTGACTTTGGGAACCAGCTTGTCTGGGGCACAGATGAGGATCTCAGTCTTATCTTCATTCAGCTGTAGAAAGCTCCCAGCCATCCAGGTTTGATAGAGTCTAAGCAGGTGTGTAACAGCTGCAGCTTAGACATCTCATGGGGCTTAAAGGAGATGTACAGTTGAAGAAGCTCAGGATGTGCTGAAGACGAAGCTGATAGAGGAGGAAGAGTGGGGGCCCCAGCACAGAACCTTGTGGGACACGATGGGTAAGAGAGGTGGTGGAGGACCTAAACTTGGAGACGGCCACAGAAAAGGAGCGCTCAGAGAGATAAGAGAACCACTCCAGAGCAGATCCTGATAGGCCTACCCAGTCTCTCAGCCTCTCCAGTAGCAGGTGATGGTCAACAGTGTCAAAGGCTGCAGTCAGGTCCAGCAGGACCAGAACTGAACAGTCCCCTGCATCACTGTGAGCCAGAAGGTCATTAGAGACCCTAAGAAGAGCTGTTTCAGTAGAATGAGCTCTACGAAAACCTGACTGGAAACTATCATAGATGTTATGTTATACTGTAATCCATGCTTTTATAACAACTCGTCTGGATTACTGCAACTCTTTGTATTTTGGTATGAGTCAGTCCTCACTGTCTCGACTTCAGCGTGTGCAAAATGCTGCTGTTCGACTTTTAACTGGTACAGGAAGGAGTGAACACATCACTCCTGTTTTATCGTCACTGCACTGGCTTCCTGTCCATTTTAGGGTTCATTTAAAACTTATTTTATTGGTTTTTAAGTCTTTAAACGGTCTTGCCCCGCCCTACCTCTCCGAGCTATTGCACGTTCACTCCTCCTCTCGGTCGCTCAGGTCATCTGATCAGTTGCTCCTGGTCGTTCCAAGGACACAGCGTAAGCTCAGAGGGGATAGGGCCTTCGCTGTTGCTGCTCCCAGACTGTGGAACTCTTTGCCGGCACATGTTAGAAAGGCCTCTTCACTGGAAACATGTAAATCATCTTAAAGACCCACCTTTTTAGCTTGGCTTTTAACACCTTATAAAGTTTGGATTTCTATTTGATTTTAGTGTTTTTGTCTTAGTGTGCTTTTAATTTTATACTGTATTCTATGTTATTCTGTTTTATGCTTTTATGTTTTTATATTCAGCACTTTGGTCAGCGAGGGCTGTTTTTAAAGAGCAAGTCACTCCAAATCATCTTTTTTTTGCTGATAAACTATATAAATGAGTGTCTGATCGTACATGTTAGTTAAAATTTAAATATTCTGTCTAAAACTGTCAGTGCTGCACCGTCGTCTGGTAAAAACTCAGCACTGCGTTTGAATTAAAATCTGACGTCGCTATTGGCTAAGAGGTACACTATGATGTTAGATGGTACATTATGATGTCACAATGTTGTGAGTGTGTGTATTTGTTGGCGGCTCCACCCTCTCGGTCTGCTAGGCAACAGCATTTGTTGCATTTTTCCAACAGGAAGTGGGAGTTGAGTAAGAATCTGGTAGGGGGTGACTTGCTCTTTAAAGTGCTTTATAAATAAAGTTGGCTTGGCTTTGTTTGGCTTATGTTCATCAAGAGCAGCTGTGAGTTGTTTAGCCACAATCACCATCAGTGTGTGAATGGATGAAAGATGTACTGTAGTGTAAAGCGCTTTGGAGTCTTCTGATTCTGAAGTGTGCTATACAAGTGAGGGTCATTCATTCATTCCTTCATTCAGATGTGAATAGCTCATCCACCACTATTATATAACACCAGGCAGAATCTTCATGTTCACTCGAAACATTACATTGCAATTTATGATAACAACACATTTCGATTTAGAGCCAAAAGTTGACTGAAACAGCCGATCAGACACTTTTTTTAAATGAGATAAGTTCACTGAACAGATATGCGTCTCCTACGAAAAGGCTATATCTGATTTGAGCAGTTTTAAACAAGCCATGACTTTCCTGTATTTTAAAGGATTATCAAGGGATTTAACATTCCAGCTCACACGTTTAATCAGGCATCCAGGTGCTTGTCTATCATCGGACCCACCAGTCATAACCAATACATAAGAAACACAGACATAACATGGAACGCGTCATCGACGAAGAACACCACATTGGTCCAGTGTAGCCCCTTCCCCCCAACAAAAGCCAGAAACAACATCCCTCCCAACCTGGCGATAACAATCCCTCCCAGGAAAACAAATCCACAGCTAGTGCTTGTACAGAGACCTGTGGTCAAATTAGACTCTAGACCCTCAGCAACTCTAAGAATCTGAATATTTCATCTTCTCTAGAGAAGATCTACATTTCTCTCTTCTACATTTTGTGGGTTAATTAATGCTGAAGGATCGCCGTGACACCAATCGTCCTTGGCGATGAGCAGATGGTCCGATTATTCTGACAAGCGACGTAAACAGAAACATGAAACGAATGACATTAGAGGTTGCCTGCTCCAATTACACAACATATTTTGTTGTTCAAGACTGTTACCGCAGGTTAAACAGAACTGCACACCACATTGGCGCTGTCAGTTTCACACACGGTTATGTCTCAGGACTGATCTGCAGCACAGTTCACCTCCCTACTGCTGCCTCCGGGCTGATGATTTCTCCCTGGCTCCTCGTACCCCGCAGCCACACAAAATTATATGAAAATGCACATAATGCAAAATGCAGGGTTGTGGCCATGTGACATCACATTTAATGGGGTATATAGAAGCAGGAAAAACCTGATAAATGACAGGTTGGTTTAAAATATTTGGTAACAAAAAAAAAATATATATATATATATATATATATACATATATACATGTTGAGAGAATACTACTACTACTGCTTCTCCGAAGTTTGGTTAAAATATTTAAACCAGCATGCAATCTTTCAATTCAATTCAATTTTATTTATATAGCACCAAATCATGACAAGAGTCGTCTCAAGGCACTTCACATAATAAACATTCCAATTCAGGTCAGTTCATTAAGCCAATCAGAAATAATGTGTCCTATATAAGGAACCCAGCAAATTGCATCAAATCACTGACGAGTGTCAGTGACTATACAGCAATCCTCATACTAAGCAAGCATGCAGCGACAGTGGAGAGGAAAACTCCCTCAGAGAATCCTGGCTCAGTATAAGCAGCCATCCTCCATGACTCACTGGTGATCGAGAAGACAGAGCAGGGACACACACACACACACACACACACACACACACACACACACACACACACACACACACACAAAGACAAAGTAATGTGTCTATAGTTATATTGTGATGTCTTAGTAAATATTCTATTTGGCGAGAGATAAACTTTATTGTATTTATCCTAGTGGATCTATAATTAAATGGCTAAACTAGTAGTAGCACATCCATCGTCAAGGAAAGCAAAAATTTATGATCAGGAGAGAGAGAATGTTTAAGTGGTAAGTAGCAGTGTGCTAGACGATGGCCCCCTCCATGAGGCCACCACAACTCAGCAGAACATCGTTGTAGCTTCTTCTGGGGAGAAAAACACTTAGAGAGAAAATAAAGTTAACAGCTGAAATAGCAGGAAGTAGTACAGTTAAAGAGCAGATTGTAGAAGAAAGCAGTAGAGTGTGAAAAGTGGTCAGTGTGTCCTCCAGCAGTCTAAGCCTATAGCAGCATAACTACAGAGATAACTCTGGATAATCTATCCTATTTAGATGGAGGCATGTTGGAGGCAGGGCAAGGGAGAGCCGTCTTTACCGACTGTACACTCCACCTCCCTGTAATCCCCCACTTGTCCAGATTTAGGCTAACATCAGATTTTAACTATAAGCCCTATCAAATAAAAATGTTTTAAGCCTATTCTTAAATGTAGGCAAAGTGTCTGCCTCACCGACTAAGGCTGGGAGCTGGTTCCACAGGAGAGAAGCCTGATAACTAAAATATCTGCCTCCCATCCTAATTTTAGATATTCTGGGAACCACCAGTAAACCTGCAGTCTGAGAGCGAAGTGCTCGGTTAGGAACGTATGGAACAATCAGATCACTGATGTATGATGGAGCTTGATTATTAAGAGCTTTATATGTGAGAAGAAGGATCTTAAAATCTATTCTGAATTTAACAGGTAGCCAATGTAGGGAAGCCAAGACAGGAGAGATATGATCTCTCTTTTCAATTCTCATCAGAACTCTAGCTGCAGCATTTTGGACAAGCTGAAGACTTTTGACTACATTCTGTGGACTTCCTGAGAGCAATGAATTACAGTAATCCAGTCTTGATGTAATAAATGCATGAACTAGTTTTTCAGCATCACTCCTGGAAAGGATGCTTCTAATCTTAGCAATATTCCGAAGGTGGAAAAAGAAATCCTACAAACCTGTTTAACCTGGGATTTGAATGACATGTCCTGGTCAAAGATAACACCAAGGTTCCTTACTTTGTTCTCAGAGATTAATGTAATGCCATTCAGGTCAGGTGATTGGCTAAGCAATTTCCTTTTCTGGATTTCTGGTCCAAAGATGAGAACTTCCATCTTGTATTGATTTAAAAGCAAAAAGTTTAGAGTCATCCATTTTGTTATGTCCTCAAGACAAGCCTGTAATCTACCAAACCGATTAGGTTCACCAGGGTTAATGGATAAATATAACTGAGTATCGTCAGCATAACAGTGGAAGTTTATCCCATGCTGTCTAATGATTTTACCAATTGGGAGCATGTACATAGTAAAAAGAATTGGTCCAAGCACTGAACCCTGTTGTACTCCACAAGTAACCCTGGAGTATGAAGATTTGTCATGTAAATTTACAAAATGAAATATGTCAGACAGGTAGGATTTAAACCAGCCTAACACTGTTCCTTTGATCCCTACAACATGTTCAAGTCTTTCTAAGAGAGCATTGTGATCAACTGTGTCAAAGGCAGCACTGAGATCTAACAAGACTAGAACAGACACAAGATTCTTATCTGAGGCCATGAGAATATCATTTGTAACACTCACTAACGCAGTTTCAGTGCTGTGATACTCTCTAAAACCAGACTGAAAATCCTCAAACAGAGCATTAGTGTTTAAATGCTGACATACTTGGATGGCCACTATTTTCTCCAGGACTTTGGATAAAAATGGAAGGTTAGATATTGGTCTAATAATATATAACTAGAAAAATTGCATTTATTGCACAAATGCTGTTTGAATGCTGGATAGCTGAAACTGTAAGCTGAAGCTGCTGAACAGCTGAGCTGAAGCTGCTGAACAGCTTAACTGAAGCTGAAACAAAGCAAAACTGTCAAAATGAGCTGAATGTCTTGAAAGATGTAGAAGCAAAAAGCACCAACAAGCAAATAAAGCACAAAAAGTAAGTGAAGAATAGAGAAAATAATGCTAAATAGCAAAAAAATATATGTAAAAATAAAAATAAAAACCTTTAATCTGTGAACATTGTATAAAAATCTGGACATCTTAAATATCTAAACACCTGTTATATCAGTTGGACAAGTTTAACTGTTTAATCTTTACATTTAGCTGAACTGTGAAATTAGCAGTATATGCTAAATTTGGTAACTGATTGCTGAAGTTGTTGAACAGCTGAAGTAAGCTGAAACTAAGCTAAACTGTTGAATGAGCTGAATGTAGTGAAAGATGTGAAAGCAAAAAGCACAAAGAAGCAAAAAAGCACAAAAAGTAGGTGAAGAATCAAGAAAACTAATCCTAAATAGCAGAAAACTCAAATCTGTGAACACTGTCTAAAAGAATTGGACAGGTAAAATGTCTAAACACCTGTTATTGTAGTAGGACTAGTTCAACAGTTTAATTTTTACATTTAGCTGAACTGTGAAATTAGCATCAAATGCTGAATTCAGAAACTATTTGCTGAAGCTGAAACTAAGCAAAACTGTTAAAATGAGCTGAATGTTTTGAAAGATTTAGAAGCAAAAAGCACCAAAATGTAAATAAAGCACAAAAAGTGAAGACCGGACAAATCAATCCTAAACAGCAGAAAACTGAAATCTGAACATTATTTGAAAATCTGGACAGCAAAAAGGTCTAAACACTTGTTGTTTGAGTAGGACTAGTTTAACAGTTTAATTTTTAGTTGAACTGTGAAATGAGTAGCATAAGCCGAATTCAGAAACGGATTGCTGAAGTTGTTGAATAGCTGAAGTAAGCTGAAACTAAGCTAAACTGTTAAATGAGCTGAATGTAGTGAAAGATGTGAAAGCAAAAAGCACAAAGAAGCAAAAAAGCACAAAAAGTAAGTGAAGAATCAAGAAAACTAATCCTAAATAGCAGAAAACTCAAATCTGTGAACACTGTCTAAAAAAATTGGACAGGTAAAATGTCTAAACACCTGTTATTTTAGTAGGACTAGTTCAACAGTTTAATTTTTACATTTAGCTGAACTGTGAAATTAGCATCAAATGCTGAATTCAGAAACTATTTGCTGAAGCTGAAACTAAGCAAAACTGTTAAAATGAGCTGAATGTTTTTGAAAGATTTAGAAGCAAAAAGCACCAAAATGTAAATAAAGCACAAAAAGTGAAGACCGGACAAATCAATCCTAAACAGCAGAAAACTGAAATCTGAACATTATTTAAAAATCTGGACAGCAAAAAGGTGAAAACACTTGTTGTTTGAGTAGGACTAGTTTAACAGTTTAATTTTTAGTTGAACTGTGAAATGAGTAGCATAAGCCGAATTCAGAAACGGATTGCTGAAGTTGTTGAATAGCTGAAGTAAGCTGAAACTAAGCTAAACTGTTAAATGAGCTGAACGTAGTGAAAGATGTGAAAGCAAAAAGCACAAAGAAGCAAAAAAAAAGCACAAAAAGTAAGTGAAGAATCAAAAAAACTAATTCTAAATAGCAGAAAACTCAAATCTGTGAACACTGTCTAAAAGAATTGGACAGGTAAAATGTCTAAACACCTGTTATTTTAGTAGGACTAGTTCAACAGTTTAATTTTTACATTTAGCTGAACTGTGAAATTAGCATCATATGCTGAATTCAGAAACTAATTGCTGAAGCTGAAACTAAGCAAAACTGTTAAAACGAGCTGAATGTTTTGAAAGATTTAGAAGCAAAAAGCACCAAAATGTAAATAAAGCACAAAAAGTGAAGAACGGACAAAACAATCCTAAACCTCAGAAAACTGAAATCTGAACATTTTTAAAAATCTGGACAGCAAAAAGGTCTAAACACTTGTTGTTTGAGTAGGACTATTTTAACAGTTTCATTTTTATATTTAGTTGAACTGTGAAATGAGTAGCATAAGCCGAATTCAGAAACGAATTGCTGAAGTTGTTGAATAGCTGAAGTAAGCTGAAACTAAGCTAAACTGTCAAAATGAGCTGAATGTAGTGAAAGATGTGAAAGCAAAAAGCACAAAGAAGCAAAAAAAGCACAAAAAGTAATTGAAGAATCAAGAAAAGTAATCCTAAATAGCAGAAAACTCAAATCTGTGAACACTGTTTAAAAAAATTGGACAGCTAAAATGTCTAAACACCTGTTATTTCAGTAGGACTAGTTTAACAGTTTAATTGTTACATTTAGCTGAACTGTGAAATTAGCATCATATGCTGAATTCAGAAACTAATTGCTGAAGCTGAAACTAAGCTAAACTGTTAAAATGAGCGGAATATTTTGAAAGATTTAGAAGCAAAAAGCACCAAAATGTAAATAAAGTACAAAAAGTGAAGAACGGACAAAACAATCCTAAAACTCAGAAAACTGAAATCTGAACATCATTTAAAAATCTGGACAGCAAATAGGTCTAAACACTTGTTGTTTGAGTAGGTCTAGTTTAATAGTTTCATTTTTATATTTAGTTGAACTGTGAAATGAGTAGCATAAGCCAAATTCAGAAACGAATTGCTGAAGTTGTTGAATAGCTGAAGTAAGCTGAAACTAAGCTAAACTGTCAAAATGAGCTGAATGTAGTGAAAGATGTGAAAGCAAAAAGCACAAAGAAGCAAAAAAAGCACAAAAAGTAAGTGAAGAATCAAGAAAACTAACCCTAAATAGCAGAAAACTCAAATCTGTGAACACTGTTTAAAAAAATTGGACAGCTAAAATGTGTAAACACCTGTTATTTCAGTAGGACTAGTTTAACAGTTTAATTTTTACATTTAGCTGAACTGTGAAATTAGGATCATATGCTGAATTCAGAATTTAATTGCTGAAGCTGAAACAAAGCAAAACTGTTCAAATGAGCTGACAAGCATTAAAATGTCAGCTATGCTGCTACTTTAGTTTTAAGTGTATGCGGTTAGTTGGTTGGTTGGATGGATGGATGGATGGTTGGATGGTTGGATGGATGGTTGGTTGGATGGTTGGATGGATGGTTGGTTGGTTGGATGGTTGGTTGGTTGGATGGATGGTTGGTTGGTTGGTTGGTTGGATGGATGGTTGGATGGTTGGATGGATGGGTGGATGGATGGATGGATGGATGGATGGATGGACGGATGGATGGATGGTTGGTTGGTTGGATGGATGGATGGTTGGTTGGTTGGTTGGTTGGATGGATGGATGGATGGATGCAGGGATAGAAGGACGGATGGATGGTTGGTTGGTTGGTTGGTTGGATGGATGGATGGTTGGTTGGTTGGCTGGATGGATGGATGGATGGTTGGTTGGTTGGATGGATGGATGGATGGATGGATGGTTGGTTGGCTGGATGGATGGATGGATGGATGGATGGATGGTTGGTTGGTTGGTTGGTTGGATGGATGGTTGGTTGGTTGGTTGGATGGTTGGATGGATGGGTGGATGGATGGATGGATGGAGGGATTGAAGGATGGATGGATGGATGGATGGATGGTTGGTCGGTTGGATGGATGGTTGGATGGATGGATGGTTGGCTGGATGGATGAATGGTTGGATGGATGGATGGATGGATGGATGGATGGTTGGATGGATGGATGGATGGATGGATGGATGGATGGATGGATGGATGGATGGATGGTTGGTTGGTTGGATGGATGGATGGTTGGTTGGTTGGTTGGTTGGATGGTTGGATGGTTGGTTGGATGGATGGGTGGATGGATGGATGGATGGATGGATGGATGGAGGGATTGAAGGATGGATGGATGGATGGTTGGTCGGTTGGATGGATGGTTGGATGGATGGATGGATGGATGGATGGATGGTTGGCTGGATGGATGGTTGGTTGGATGGATGAATGGTTGGTTGGTTGGTTGGTTGGATGGATGGATGGTTGGTTGGTTGGATGGTTGGATGGTTGGTTGGATGGATGGGTGGATGGACGGATGGATGGATGGATGGAGGGATTGAAGGATGGATGGATGGATGGTTGGTCGGTTGGATGGATGGTTGGATGGATGGATGGATGGATGGATGGATGGAGGGATTGAAGGATGGATGGATGGATGGTTGGTCGGTTGGATGGTTGGTTGGTTGGTTGGTTGGTTGGATGGATTCCTTAGGCCTAGCCGATCGATTTGATACCTCACATGCGTGGGTGTGTAATTCGATTTAGCCAGAAGATGATTGACCTCTCTCAACCAATCAGGGAGCTGGGAGGGAGCGGGGCACTTTCCCACCTTCTGACGGTCAATCAAATTGAACATGTTTCTAGTTTGAAGTACAAATGGTTCAAAAAGATCAAAAACAGGAGTCTGTTATTGGCTCAACATTCAGCTTTTTAATATTCATTCCTATGAGACTTGATTAAAGTGATATGTAGCTTCTTGTGTTGCCATGGTAACAGATAACGCATTTAAAATTGAATACAAGATTGCTGAGTTCAAACTGGTCGATTTGATGTGTCATTTGTGTGGGTGCTGGATCCTGATTGGACAGAAAATGGTTGAACACTCTCAACCAATCAGAGAGCAGCACTGTTTTCCCGCCTTTTCCCCTTGGCTGTTGGAGGCCTGCAGCTGTACTCCTGTTAATGAGAGAAGCCTTAAAATCTGTCCTTCAGAAGTGAAATTGGACCTGTCAAACTTCTCATCACCATTCGAAAAGTACTGCACCGATTTGAAAAATTCAAAAAGCGTGAGCGGCAGAAGGCTTTGATGGTCATCTGTATGTATTTTTATGTGCCTACCATGAATTTTCTAGAAGCTATGACGAGAAACTTTTAGCTGTCTGAAGCCAAACTGAGGAGAAAATCTCTCTTCCTTTAACATGGGTTTCAATGAGCGAGAATCTGGCTCTCTCCTCCTTCTGAGGCTTGTAGGGAAAGAACGGTAACACTTACAGATAAAATGAAACCCATTCTGAAAAGCTGACAAAAATTCCTACTTTTTGAGTTATAATTTGTTTTGATAGTCCAAACGGACTGGGGGTAGTAAAGAGTTGTTCACAGAAGATGTGAAGTTCAAAAGTTACAGTGCGGAATCTTCAGCTTAGAGTGGGGAGAGAGATTTTTTTAAATTTCAATTTTCTCAAACAAATGAACCGTACGACCACAATGTTTGTAGTACAGTCATGAATTATAGCTCAAATCGAAGGTATTTTTGTTAGCTGTAAGCCAGTGTGTGTCTTATTTCAATCGGACCTACGGTTCTCTTGCTACAATGCCAGAAATTGAGCAAGGGAGGGTCACTGCTCCTATCTTTCCCCATTATAACTTTTGTGATTTTTTCTGAAAATTTCAAGTCGTACCTCAACTTCTACCTGCGATTTTAGAAAAACCGTAAAAGATATCAAAAAGCCTCTTTAATATGTTAAACAGGAAAGTCTTGTGAGTTTGTTAAACTTTGAATGAAGTCTCTGAGTTAAAAGGAACCCAGTAGAGTTTTAGGTCAAAAAAGTGATAGGAATTTGCTGAAAATTGACCAATCCCATTCATTTCAATGGGAAAATTTTTGCAGAAAAAGCTTAATAACTCGAAAAATTTTAAAGATATCAATGCCAAAAGTAATAGCCGGAAAGAGCTTAACGAGCTGAACGTTTTGGTATAAAATAGTTGAAATAGCTCAAAATTTGAAGGAGAAGAAGCGGTTCAAAAAGTGTACGGAAGCAGAATAAGAAGAATAAAGAAAAACAGGAAAACAATAGTTTGAATGCTTAACAGCATTCAAACAATAATAATTCATTGGGTTATCTGGATCCAGAGAAGGCTTCTTAGGTGAAGGTTTGATTACAGCAACCTTAGAATCCTGTGGTACATATCCATTTACTAAGGATAGATTGATTATATTTAGAATGGGGGCAGTAACCAAAGGAAATGCTTCTTTAAATAATTTGGTTGGGATTGGATCCAGAATGCAAGTTGAAGGTTTAGATGAAGCTAATATTTTTGATAAACCTGAAAGCTCAACTGGATCAAAACGGTTCAAGCACAGATGAGGTTCTACAGTCACCTCTGATCTGGGACGTAATTTTGGGGGGGGACGGGTGGGACATGTCCCCCCCACTTTTTCAAAAGGCAGTTTCGGTCCCCTTCACTTTTTTCCGTCAAAAAACAATGTTACGCTCCATTAAATGGATTTGGTTGAGCACTAGGACCGAAACGGAAACCGGTTTCCTATTAGACCCACCCAAAAGCTAATCTATTGGCTCTGCTGATACTTGCTAACGTATTATTGGCTGTTGCTGCTGTCACTCCAAGTAGTAAACAGAACGTGCTCACGTTGTTTTGCTAGTTTGGAGCCGCTAGGGAACACCGGTACTGAGTCACATCGTCAACTAGACGCTGTGTAATATCAGAGCTCAGCTCAGCTTCCATTACACAACATTTGAATAAGTGTTCATTTGTGAGTCTTTGGTAGTTATGCACAGCCAGGCGGCAGCATGTCAAGAAACAAAAGTGGATATAAGAGACTTCTTTCAAAGTCAAAACGTAAGTTGGAACATGTGACACCCCTGCATTAAGCTCAGACTCACCTCCTCCTTCACAAACATACTCAAAACTAACTTTTACAAACTAATCTCCTCCACATAACTGACTCCTCAGACACAATTTATTCGTATTATTATAATTATTATGTTTTTATTATTACTATTATCATCATAATTATTATTACTAGTAGTAGTAGTAGTAGAAGTGTAACTTCAAAACTTTTATCATTTAACTTTATTGTAAACTTATCTATTGCAATGCATATTTTCACATTAAAAAGCTCTGAAAAATGAACAGTATCATCGTCAACAGATTTTTTTAAGCTTAATGTCAAAGATGTACACTTTTCATTAGATTTATCTTATTTTTTCCATTTATTTTTTGTGTGTTGAAATGCAACAACTGTTTAAACACTTTTAAGGGAAAAAACATATTTAATATGTTTTTATACACTCAAATTGGTAATGAATAATTTACACATTATATTAATAATAATTGTGAATCATACTAGAACCATCCTGTAAATATTTCTGTTTGTTCCATTCCAAAATCTCCCACTGTTTATAGTTCATGCATCTTTTTTTCAGGTGACCGACAGAGATGCAGGAGGAGAGACCGGTGAAGGTACAGCAGGAGAGGCTGTAGGAGATGGAGGACGAGAGCCTGGAGGAGATGGAGCAGAGGCTGGAGGCTCACAGGTGAGGTTGAAATAATGAAGATACGATAGACATAAAATTGATCATTGTGACAAATGTTAGGGTGATGATCATGTGTAAAACATTAGTTCAGCATGTCCTCTAACACAGCAAATGAAATAACGGCCAGATCTCAGGAGGGACCGTTTATGTATAAATACTTTTTATACTTTTGACTAGGCCTGGGAAAGTAACAAATTTTGCTGGATGATATTTTGTCCAAAAAAATTGTTGATGATAAACAATATCATTGTCAACATTATCTAGACCAAAATAACCACTAATATAATGTTAATATGTCATAATAATGCAAGTACACCCTTTAAAATGCAACAAATAAACCTTCATTTAACATTGAAATGTCCAGAACCAGAACTTCTAAATGAATAAAAATAACAAACAAAAATTAAATAAAAAAAAGAATCTCACTCCCTGTTAGAAAATGTTGCACCAAAAACAATAAAAAAAGACCCAAAACAATAAATACAATGGCCTATCCATTGTCAACAGCCAAAACTGCACTTCAATAATGATAATAAATATTAATGATAATAGAGTTGTACATTTTTTAACTTTGATATATATATATATATATATATATATATATATTGAGGATGGAAAAATTATTGAGATGGGCATGTGACGTGTCAAAGGGTCTTTACATAACACCCCCACCCCAAATCCGCACAAGCCGGGTGTGTCCCCCCCACTTCTGAAATCAAAATTTCGTCCCTGCCTCTGATGCTGCCTCACTTACTGAGGAAGAAGAAATTGCATTAGGGAGGATGCTAAAGATTTTGTTTCTAATAGAATTAATTTTACTTGTAAAAAATCCCATGAAGTCATTGCTGCTGAGGGCTAAGGGAATAGATGGCTCTGAGCTATGATTCTGTGTAAGTTTAGCAACTGTACTGAAAAGAAATTTAGGATTATGCTTATTCTCCTCAATTAATGCTGAGAAATAAGCAGTTCTAGGTTTTCGAAGCTTATTTTTATAAAGCACAAGACTATTTTTCCAGGATAGGTAGGCCTCCTCCTGGTGCGTAGAGCGCCATGTTCTCTCCAATTTCCTAGAGTTTTGTTTTAAGGCTCGTAAATGAGAATTAAACCAGGGAGCCAACTTCCTGTCCCTAATTACCTTCTTTTTTAAAGGGGCAACATCATCTAATGCCACACGTAAAGAGGAATTAACATGATGAACTAAGGCATCAATTTGTGAGGGGCTAGAACTGAGAATATTGCCCTCTGCTACGTTCCTCTGAGATGCTGAGGACAGTAAAGATGGAACAGTTGATTTAAAAGATGCAACTGCTTTGTCAGATAGAGACCTACTATAGTGAAATTTACTTTCATGTCTCGAGAACTCAGTTATAAAAAACTCAAAGGTTATCAGAAAGTGGTCCGAGAGGACTGGATTATGTGGAAAGGTCATTATTTCCTCACACTCTATGCCATAAGTCAGCACAAGGTCTAATGTATGATGGCAGGAGTGGGTGGAGCTATGTATTCTTTGAGTAAAACCAATTGAGTCTAAGATATTACTAAAGCCTACATTGAGGATATCATTTTCAATGTCCACATGAATATTAAAATCCCCCACTACAATGACCTTATCAGTATTTAGCACCAAATCTGATAAAAAATCAGAGATCTGATCCAAAAGCTCAGAATAAGGGCCTGGTGGATGATATAAAACTACAAACAAGAGTGGTTTTACAGTTTTGCAATCTGGTTTAAGAAAACTAAGAATAAGATGTTCAAACGAACTGTAGCTATTAAGTGGTAAGGGACTGATTAATAAGTCTGAATGAAAAATGGTTGCTACTCCTCCTCGGAAAAATGGTTGCTACTCCTCCTCCTCGCCCTGTACTTTGAGCAATATGATGATTTAAATAATTTGAAGGAGTCGACTCATTTAAGCTAACATAGTCCTCTTGCTGCAGCCAGGATTCTGTGAGAGAGAGAGCAAAGAGATCTGATTATCACAAATCAAGTCATTAACTAACAAAGTCTTTGAAAAAATTGATCTAATGTTCAACAACCCACATTTAATTTTTCTAGTTTTCTGCTCAGTAGAATTTGTTCTAATATTTATGAGATTTCCATGATTTGCTTTATTAAGCCTGATATTTAATCTGTGTGATTTTGGCCGTGGACAGGACACTGTCTCTATGGGGTAGTGGGTGGGTAACAGTACAGAAGCTGCAGAGGGGTGGGTTAAACTACGACTCTGCTTCCTGGTCTGGACCCTGGGTTGTTTAAACAATATTTCGTACCAGACACTGCAAAAACATAAAATAAAATAAAAAAAAGTTTTTAAACTTAAAAACATGGATTTAATATATGTTGTAGTTTAGTTTCAGGTTTGTTTTTATATGATAATCAAAATGTATTATATATATATATATATATATATATATATATATATATTTATATTCTACTACTACTACTACTAATATTTATAATTATTATTATTATTATTATTATTATTATTATTATTATTATTATTATACAATTTAACTTAAAAAACAATAAAGTATTGCTGTCAAAACTCTGACACTAGTCAGTGACTCAGTGCACTTTGCTGGGTTTCTTTTTATAGGAAGCTTGTTACTGATTGGCTTAATGACCTGCATGGACGTAATTTTCACTTTAGAAGTGGGGGAGACACGGGAGGGGGGGGGGTATCTTTACACTATGCTCTAATGGGAAACAGGCTTCAACACAAACAGTTGTTTTCCGCTTTGTCCTAGAGCTCAACCAGTGTCAATTTAATATAGCGTAATATTGCTTTTGGATGGTAAAAAGTGCAGGGGTCAAATCTTGACTTTGGAAAAAGTGGGGGGGACATGTCCCCCCTGTCCCCCCCAAAATTACGTCCATGATGACCTGAACTGGAATGTTTACTGTGTGAAGTGCCTTGAGACTTCTCTTGTCGTGATTTGGCGCTATATAAATGAACTTGAATTGAATTACATAATGAATTTGCAGTTACAACTAGTTCTATTTTACATTCGGTTCATTTTTATACACATATTTGAATAGTAAAGATTCAATTTTAGTCACATCCCTCAAAAATCATGTACATAAAATATTATATGTCCCATCGGTTTGCCAGAGATCCCAACTAATGACGTTATGCTGCAGTCTGATCTGATGCTGCCTCGCCTGAGCTCCAGTTCTCGCGAGATTATCGGAAATTTCCAGACGTCCTCTTTCACGCCGTGTCCCCTCCTCCTCCTCCACAGCCCTCCCCTCTTCCCACGCCCCAGTGCGTTGTGGGATAGTGGCACTATAAAGTATACCCTCTCTCGGACAACGATAAGAAGTCTGAGTCAGGAGGGGGATGAAGATGGCGGACGCCAAGCAGAAGAGGAATGAACAGCTAAAGCAATGGCTGGGCTCGGAAACGGACCAGGAACCTTCTGTTTTGAAAAAGAAGAAGACGAAGGTGAAGTTCGATGATGGCGCCGTGTTTCTGGCTGCCTGCTCAAGCGGCGATACCGAGGAGGTGCTCCGTCTACTTGACCGGGGCGCTGACATCAACTACGCCAATGTAGACGGTCTCACTGCTCTTCACCAGGTTCGTGTCTGATTGCCATTGTTGGCCATTTTATCTATTTGCACCGTAGCATCAGTTTACCGTCTGTAACTGCTTCCTGTGTTGTAACACCTGTCAAATTGAAGCCATTCTCACTTCGCTGTTTACCTACCTTGCACACTCGCCTTTTTCGACGCTGAGAATAGATTAGCACCTTCCTGAGCCCTATTAACTGGTTTAATGCCTGTGCACATATTACAGAACTTCGTTTTTTTAGTTTGATTTCTTTTAGCCTTTATAGACTAGCTTCGATCCGTATTAAAGCCTTTGGGTGCAGTCTAATTGCTGTTCTGTTGTAGCTCAAAATCCCACAGCTATGTCGTCTTTTTTCTGGAGTGGTTTTAGACAAATTAGTAATGACGTTTTCTCGTGTGCAGTGATTGCTGTGTAAAATCTAAAACTTAAAATGTGTCCTAAGTAGTCTCTTTAGTAGTAGCTGTCATGTGTAGAAGCATAATCCCAGATCAGTTGATTCCACCAGCGGATGGTGTAGTGCCGCAAGAACTTCCACTGGCGTAGAATGGCAAACTCTAAAGAAACAAACCGAATGTTGACACTTTGCTACCCTCAAGACCCCACGTTCCATCAGTTATACTGTTTTTAAAATATATATGTTAACTATATGGGGTGCATTCGTGAAAGAGTGTTTTCCCCCAGCACACAGCACCGGCTATTACCTGGCTAGCAGTAAAAGTCGTTTTGTTGATAAATCCCTCAGCAGCGACGACTCTCAGGGGGTGAAACCAAAGTTATTGGACATTAGTTGTTATTTTAACTCTAATTGATGTCTTTAAGTGACATTTATGTATTATTTCTTCTGACATAATTAATAAACGCAGTGGTATTTACAATGAAGAATAAAATGTAGTGAGTTGTGAGCTAGCGCTGTTAGCATGCTAAGATAACCGACGCTGGCTGTTATGGAGTTGATTTTGACTCGATTCATTCATTAGCCGAGGTGACGGACGACGTGCCTCGTTCTTACTAGTCTCTATTTCTTTCTTTTTTTACATTTCTTGTCTTTGTGGCGTGTATCAGAACACCAATGTGTATGCGGTTGGCAGTTTGTTGTTTTGACAGAAACGCCATCCGTGCCAAGCTAACAGTTTTGCTGCTAATCTCTTTAGCAACGTTCACTAGCATATGTGCTCGGAGTGTTATCAGACTGCGGCGACCTCATCCGTAAAATTATTTAGAAAGGGGGCCTGGATTAAAATAATCACATAAAAACACTTAAATATTCGATCGGCCGGTGCTCGTAGTGCCCGTGTCCTCTTGAAGGTGGGACAGATATGTTCACTCTGGGAAAAACAGCTAAATGTTATGCTGCTTATAAACTAGGCCTGCAATAAACTAGCTTTAGAACACGATGAACTGTTCTTGTTGAACCCAAATCGAGTTCATTTTTATTACGCACCCACTTGTGAGGCTGTATTTTGATGAGTCAAAGACGCAAATATTCATGTGTGTTGATGGAAATACCTAATAAAAAATCCTAAACTATTCTACAGACATCCTCTTAATATTTCATGTAAAACTGCTGCAAAATTAAGATGATCATCAAGTGAATCTATTGTCTGATCGTCTTAGATGATAATTTAACCTTGATCTTCACTTTATTTCAGTAAATCCAAAGTTTATAAAGCCTCCCGATTGTATATCTTTCCTGTTTTAATCCCAGCCAGTGTCTGTTCCATTTTGTCTCACTCATGGACTGTCACTTGCTTTGTATGTGGCATGGAGATGACCATATGATGCAGATTTTTGCATTAGACACTCCTAGCAGAGAGAAACCAACTGTTGGAGAGAGGCAACCGATTTATAGAAAGCGAATAAATGCCCATTCTCCTTAAAAGCAAAAACAGACCCTTGTATTGTCAACAATTTCACTGAAACTAATCAAAAGTCCCTTATCATAAGCACACTTTGTAAGTTTATGTTCCACAAGCTGTTCTAAAATAGGCATTATGTGTTTATAGATCAAGATGTGTTCTACCAAATATACGAGGAGGCATTTCAAACCAACCAATGCCCCCGTCCTTATTCCGAAGCTTAGTGGAACTGTACTGATTCAGTGGTGAGATCAGAATGAGCAGATTATTTGTAGAAGCTTAGAGAAAGTTTTTTTTGCTTTGATCCAGAGGTTGGAAGAGTATGAAGTAGATTTGTTTCCTAATTATGAGTTTAAAATGATTTATTGTATATTTTATATTGCCACTAGTATATCATTGTGTGATGTAATTCTACTGAGTAGGTACAGTATACTGTGTAAGCTGCTGTGAATCATTCAAATATGTTTTTGTATTATTATTTAATCTTACCAAGTCTGAGTTTTGTACCTAAATGCTGTAGTAAAATGCCTCATCTTGCAGAAAAAGTTTTATTTTTACTGGGCAAAATCACAGTGTAGGACTTGTCCTGGGATCTCATCTCATTTTCTTTGCTTTGAGAGTAAATGATCTTAGAATTCCCGTTAAATGTCTCTGTTGGCAGAGGTCATCAGTGATGTCACGCCATTGCTCACATCCACATGTCTAATCAGAGGAAAGTGTGATGACTGCTTTTTTCATTAAATTTAAACCAGTTGTGCTTTTAAGAGCAGGTTTTCGTATGAAGATGACATTTGCTACAGTATTTTCTCTGAGCATATGTTAACGATGCTGTTGAACAAATCTTTTTATGTTCATGGTCTGCTGTAATTAAGTCTGGAATTAGCAGCCGCCCCCCCCCCCCAGTTCAAAGTCATCAGGTGGAAACGTTGCCTTTTTTTGGATTTAAATCGTAGGATGAGCAAGAGTGAGGAAAGAATTTGTAAAGCTGCTCTGACTATCTCTGTGTGTGTGTGTGTGTGTGTGTGTGTGTGTGTGTGTGTGTGTGTGTGTGTGTGTGTGTGTGTGTGTGTGTGTGTGTGTGTGTGTGTGTGTGTGTGTGTGTGTGTGTGTGTGTGTGTGTGTGTGTGTGTGTGTGTGTGTGTGTGTGTGTGTGTGTGTGTTGCCAGGGTTTGGGATCTTCTAGACTTTATTAGGAGTGATGTAGGAATGATCTTGTTCCAGGTGGTTCTGTTCCCCAGAGAAAAGAAGTGGTTGGGGCTGCTTGATTATAGGAAAAAAAAACTCGATCACAATAATTTGACTACAATACACATTCATTCATATGGTAAATGGTCTGTATTTGATATAGTGCCTTCTAAAGTCCTTGAACCCCCCCAAGGTGCTTTTCAAAACAGTCATTCACTCACCCATCCCACACACACACTCACCCCCTGATGAGCTACAATGTAGCCGCAGCTGTCCTGGGCTACACTGACAGAGGTGAGACTGCCACACACAGGCACTGCCGGTTCCTCCGACCACCACCAGCAGGCAAGGTGGGTGAAGCGTCTTGCCCAAGGACAAGACGGCGACGGACTGAATGGATTTTGAACCTGCCAACTTCCAGTTACCGGGTTGGGACTTAATACTTCTGTCACTGTCGCCCCGGAAAAAGTGTGTGTGTGGGGGGGGAGCAATCTAGAATTTTATATTAATGTAAGGACACTAGTGTGTTGCAGGGTTGTTTTGTTTGGTGATTCGATATTATAAGTGTATAAATTATGAGCTAGAATAGCTTTTGTCCTGCTAGAATCGGCGTGGTGTGCGGTGAAGCGCTTTGAAGGCTCACTGTCTGAAAGTGTGTGTGTTAACTGGGTTTGTGTTTTTTCTCTTTGATCTGCCATCTTGTTCTGACTTTGGAAAACATCACAAGATGCATGTGAGTTTAGCCCTCGGAGAGGGCATAATTGTGTTATTCAAAGGGAAGACAAAGTAAGAACATTCTTGCAAATCAGAATGTGGAAAAAATATAAGTATTTAGTGGGTGGGGTTGTTTGTAGCTGACAACTGACTCGCAAATTAATCAGTCGTACAATATATCAGCAGGTGTGTTATGTGTCCAATTATCTCTTTAAAAGGTATTAATGATGAGTGTAACTTTAATATTGACTGTTATTAAGTCCATCATGTTGCACCATGGCTTGCTCCACTCTGGTAATAATGCGGCCTTGTGTAGGGTTAAAAACAGCCCAGGTTTTCTTGACTAGGAATCAGGAGATGATGCTAAGTTTGGGTATGACTCAGTCTGTAGATCTGCTTTGCATTGCCGACCTGGTATCGTGTAGGCTGTGTTGGTTGTAGGTCTTCTGTATCTGAAGGACCTGCACACACGCCTGAAAACCTCTGCTGTACCTGATTTGATGGCAAACACGAACAGTACAGATGAAGGTGGATTGTCAAGAGGATGCAGAAGAGAATGTGTTCAAAAGACGAATAGATTCCTGATTTCTGCCCCATTAGCTGTCTCAGGAGTAGCATTCCGAGTCCTGTCGTCCTACCCTGGGCATTCCTCACATGACGGCTGCTGGAAACCATAGCAAAGGGTGAGCAGAGAAGACATTCCTCAGCTGTCACTTAAACCCCTCCCCTTCAGTCCTTCTCTCTGTCCGTCTGGCCCTTCTTTACGTTATAATGCTAAGAGTCGGTGGCGTTGCCAATTGAGTTCCTAGTGGCATGGAGGCAACTAGGGCTTGTTGCTTCATGCTTAAAAATGTCCACTGACCCACACCTGAACTCTTCTCCTGTTTTCATTCCCTCAATTAAAGGATGGGGGGGTGCGAGGCGAGGCTCAGCTTAGCATATTAGCTGGACATTACAATGCCTGTTTTCTGTTGATACCGCACAGCTCTGTAGTCCGTGAACATTATCTTGCACCATCTCCATGGCTACGGCTGGGAAGGTTACCAGTCATTTGTGTTGGCGGATTTGCATGGACAGGGTGGGCGTTGCATAACAGCCTGCTCCGAGCATGTCTGGCTGTGTTCAGCTGTTTGAAATGAGAATCGGGCTCACAAATCAGTAATGGAACTGTTTCAAAGCATGCGGTCAACAACTTCGGTGATGAAATGTGGCTGTTTTCATCCCGACCAGCGTCAGTCGTATTAACACATTACATAATTGCTGTGGATCTCTCTGCAGCACAGCTTTGACATTCTCAGCTGTGCCGACTCGAGCAAGAGGAGAAAAAGAACGCCTTTGACGTGTCCCTGCAGTTCTAGTGCAGGCAGCCTGACATGACCTTATGAACTCCAAACCTCCTGTCTTCTTTGTGCGTGAGGGAGAAAATCCTTTCTCCTGTGGCGAGATCCTTTAGGAAAGACAGCCCTTCACGTTAAAGCCACATCCTGTTTGTTCTCACCTGTTCTATGTGTCTGCAGTATAAAAATGCAAGGTAGACATTTTTAAACAAATGCATTTTCAGCAAGAATTCAATTATCTGAATGGTCTACTTGAAATCTAGCTTCCAAATCTGAGTGTTGATGGATAAAGAGAACGCAGATGTTTTTGTATCAGTGTGTGGGTTGGTTAGTTGCACAGAAAGCAATAAAGTGAAAAACTAGTATAAACAATAACACACGAGCATTGGAAGTGGACATATTGTTACAATACATGGAGAAACAACTGAATACTTAAAGAGCATGTCTGTTTCAAGACGTTTGTATGACGGTTAGTTTACACCAGGTCTGATTGTACAGGTAGAACCGCGCTGTCCTTTCAATCTTCTTAAATGACCCATATCATTTCTACCCAGACGTTGAACGTCACTGAAAGGGACAAATGCTTTGATGTGTTGAACACATAATTAGTCTCTTATTAAAAAGCTCACAGCAAATGAGTTTCTATAGGTTTCTGTATTTTAAAAAGTGCTGATTTAAGCACTAAATGTACTTTCAACGTTGGTTTGCTAACGATCCAAGACATGTTTCCATTAAAATAATAATCTTACACTGGGCATGCAGGTACTTCGTGGCTCAATGCCACCTTTCAATAGACTGGCTCGTCACTCATGAATTCGTAACACGTTGCTGAATACATTAAAATGTAACTTAATAATTCATGGAATGGAATCTAGATTTGACTGTTCTTTGTTTAGCTCAGGACCCCCACCCCCCACCCCCCACGATTATCTTTTGTAGTGTTTGGTTATGAAACCCTGAGTACATCTCAGCCTGTCTGTTTCAATTCAATGCAGTTTATTCATTTAGTACTACATCTGTATAACGTTTCCGTTTACTATAATACATAAACATCAGAATAGTTTTGCAAGACTGCTTTACAATCTTTCAGTCGAGTGAAGTAAGAATTAATACATGTACATTTTATTACCTGTAAGAGGAAGAACTGGTCCTGTAAAGGTGAAATGTTGAGAGTTTTCCTCTCCACTGTCGCTACATGCTTGCTTTGCTTAGTACGAGGATTGCTGTAAAGACACTGACACAAGTCAGTGTCTTTACAGCAATCTGCTGTGTAGGAAACTATTTACCGATTGGCTTAATGAACTGAACTGTTCTGGATTGTTTTACTTTGGTGCCTTGAGACAACTCTTGTTGTGATTTGGTGCTTTATAAATGAACTGTATTAAACTTCCATTGAGTCGAACACAAGTGGCATCAGGAGCACAGCTGGTTTTCTGTTGCAGCTTTCCACTATTGAATATGCTTCCCCTCTAACGTACCATATTGACTATTTATGCTCCCAAGTTTTATTAAATACTAGGGATGCACCGATCAGGTTTTTTGCTGCCGATCACCGATACCGATATCAAAGAATGCTGATCACCGATACCGATCACCGATACCGATCACGTGGATTGGCCAGAAATTTTCTACAACATTATAATGAGTGCTACAAACTACATAATCTGGGAATAAAGGAAATGTAACCTAATCTAAAATAGTCTGTATTAGGGCTGTCACGGTGTGAAAATTTAACCTCACGGTTATTGTGACCAAAATTACCACGGTTTTCGGTATTATCGCGGTATTTTTTTTTAAACGTGCTACATTTTCACACAATTAAATAAACACTGTATATCAGGAAATATTGTCCTCAGTTTGTGTCTAAATTTAGCCTAAAATGTGTTATTTTGTAATTATGTTGTTTATTTGTTTACATTTTTCCCCTTTAGTCTTTAAAATACCAATATTTGCCCATAACTTCGTATTTTATGTCTGTTTGATGTCATAATTTAAAAATATTAGATCAGATGATACTCAGTACTCAAGTAGCCTTCTAATCAGATACTTTTTTACCCTTACTTGAGCAATCCGTATTTCAGGAAAATATTGTCCTCGGTTTGTGTCCTTACCAGTGAGCTTTGCAGATGTGGGAAAATGTCATCAGGCAGTAATCATTGTTAAATTCATAATTATTCTCGGAGAGAGACCAACTCTTATCTGCCCCTGGAAGCCCCGTAATGCATAGCGTCATTTCAACATGGCGGTGTCCGCGACACGGTTTATATGCAGGTAGCGGCGCTGCGGCTGCTTTATATAGCGACTCGTTGCGTTCTCCCTCAACCCAAATCCTCGGATCACGCATTTTAGCTAAAACGCTAACGTTAGCTTGCCTTGCGTTGACTGTAGAGTTGTGGGTGATGGTCACGCAGATGTGTCATGAGATTTGAAGCGTTTCTGCCTTTCACAGACACTTTTTCTGCTCGTGCTGCAAACAGGATAGCCGTCCGTCTTCTATAAACTTCCTCGGCATTCTTCAAATATCTAAAATATGCCCGTACTTCCGACTTTGTCTTCTTTGAGGGATAATAAATGTCCTCCTGAGCGCTGCCGTCTCCTCCTTTGACCATTATTTCAGCTTTAGCTTCAAGAAAGTTTTGGTTGTAAACAACAAAGTGCGCATGTGCCGCCGGCAACTTCAGCAGGTGATACGGTGGCTGGTAAGGGTCACCGCGCCTACACCGCAGCCACGGTAAACCCACCAAGATAATATAGTTTTTTAAAAACAAGACAGTTATTATTGTCAACCTTTTTTTTTTACCGGGGTTTAGCGCTACACTGGTTACCGTGACAACCCTACCTGATCGGTTTGCTTTGATCTATTTTGAAAATTCCGATCAAAACCGATAGGGGCGCTATCGGCCGATTACGATCAAATGCCGATCCATCGGTGCATCCCTATTAAATACCCTCATACTGCAGGCGGTCCAATTCTGAGACGAATCATATACATGACATCATAACTTGAAATACAAGTCATTGGCTGAAGGTCTGGATTCCAGTGTGGACCTGATCATCATATAACTATTGTTACGTCAGCTTGCTTGAAGTCTGAGGATGTTAATTCTAGAAATGAAACCCGACAGCATGTATATTTTACCTCCATGTAATTGGCAGGTGTCTCCTTGTCATGCTGGCCTTAGTCACTGTTTCATTCCGGCTCTTCTCCAACCCTATAATCAACTTCAGGAAGTCTCTGGCATGTTGCAAAGTGTTTGTGTGCAAACGCCACAGTTTATCTACTGATTGCGGCACATTGGTTCCATTTCCTTGCACATGGTTTTGAAACTGTCTGACTTCTACTGGAAAATTTATCTTGGAGTCAAATAAGTTTGCTGTATTTGTGGTTTAGTACAAGAGCCAAAATGATAGGGTTACGAGCCGTATCCATTCATTTTCATGATATGCAAACATCTTGCCTCTGATTGGTTAACAGCAACGCAACTCTTTCACAGTCTTTGCTTGCTTTTCTTTGTTGGGTAAGAAATATTGCTAATGGTTAGCTTCTACTAGCCAAAAAAACGCTCCTCTCTCTCTTCGCTGCAAAATCAAGTCGGCTTTTTGTTGTCGCAAGCTAAGGTTGGCGGGTCTGTGAATATACATTTTCCCCTGTGACATCTAAAGCCCTTTTTACAAGACGCACCTTGCTGGCCAATCAGCATAATATTACCACAATGGTGTGTCTTGCAAATGCTAAAATGTCGCAGTGGGGGTGGGCAATATAAATGATATAAGGTAGAAACGATATAAAATTGGGTAATGATAGAGTTTTGGGCTAAGTGATGGGTACCTTTGACATTTGAATCGATCCGGTACTAATTCCCGGTACCTACGAATCGGTACCGGTACTTAACGGTACCAATTTTCGATACTTTTGAGTGTTTATTATTTTAATTCTCTTTTATAATTAAATATATATTTTTCTCAATATATAACAATATTTGATAAATATCACGATAAATAACATACAACTGTTTGTATTTTAACATCGTCCTTGTAGTTTTATAAGTTGATAATTAAACTGAAGCAAACATCTTTACTGTGAACTAAATTTACTGTGTATCTTCATTCCTTTTGCCGTCTTTTTGCATTTGATTTTTCCTACTGGGAAGTTAGAATTTCCGAGGAGAAAGCGAACGCACCATTAGCTGATAACAACTGTGGCAATGGAAGCTAACATATCAAGCTAACGTTATCTTAAACAGTTTATTTAGCTGCTGGAGCAGATTAAAACGATGATGCCTCACACTTAGATCATTGTCGCAGGTTTCATCTTCACCCAATCACCCGTCGCATTTAGTAAAGTAAAGCCAAACTTTAGAGCGCATTCATGTTCATCTAGTCGGAAATTCAGAGTTCCGAGGAGAAGGCGAACGCACCATTAGCGAAACGGAAGCTAACATATCAAGTCATGTCATTTTGACTTGTATAAACAGAGGAAAAAATATATCGCAATATATATCGTTACCGCACATGCTTCAGATTATATCGCAATATAGATTTGAGACCACATCGCCCAGCCCTATGTCGCAGCATTCGTTCCGCCTCACTCGGTAGTGATATTGCGGTAATATCTGTCTTAAAAGCGGCGATTACGCTGTGGCGCAACATAGGGAGGGGTTATGATAATGTGGGGGGTTACTGCCAAGCTCCGGCTGGCAACTATATTGAAAATGAAAGTAAACACGAGCCATAAGTTTTGTTTTTTGAACAAAATCAGCTGAGATGGCAAAAAGGAGCAATGCAGCACTCGAGGAGCTTCTCTCCATTAGAGCTGGAGGTCTGCATGGAGACTGTAGAGGACAGACCCCTCTAGGAGCGGCTTGTTAAAATAACATAACATTGCGGCTTCAATCACAATAAAAAGCAAGTTACGTCAGATCATCGGAAGTCCTCATCAGTGCAGTGACTACCTTTATGCCGCCATCGCCTAATCTTATATAAAAAAGACACGATTGCGCCACATTATCACCACTGTCTGACCGCTTAGGAGACTGGCTTTTTCTGCCCTGATCATCTTTCATTTCCTTTCTGCAGCTAATTTGGGCAAATGTTCACGTTCATATGCAACTCAGACTGACTGATCATATTTAAAAAAAAAAAAAGTTTTACACTTTTCATCGAACAAGCCCTTTAATTCTGCAGGGATTATCAGCAGCGCATCCTGTTAAAAGGTTCATCGAACTTTAGTTTTTATCAGGACTATAAGGGGTTTCTCCATCTTATGAAATTTTCATAAGTTTGATTTCAGTCAGTATTTCACTTCAATTTCCATATCTACCATAAGAACACGTTAACATGGAGAAACACGGATAGAAAATCTGGAGTAACGAGGAATTCAGTGAAGGATTTCTGATGAGCATGGCCGCAGGTTGGAACTGGTTCATCTAGGGCTGAAACAAGAGGTTGTCGGCTTAACCCTGCTGCCATGTATTGAACAGCACTGGCTGGAGAGGTCCGGACAAGGGATGTGACTTGTTCATGTTGTTCAAGATGTTTTAATCTTACAACATTTTAGCTGATCATAATTATTGCAATGCTGAAAGCTGGTAGTGCTGTTGTGGATGTATTTAGTAAAGCAAGACCAAATACTGCCAACAAATAAATACCTGTCTGCTGAGTCGGCTTTGACGTAGGCACGTGCTTTGATATTTATTCCTCCTAACTTATTGTCTTTGAAGGTGCTGTCAAATGGTTGGAGAGTTGCATGTTTGTGTTTGTGCTCGATGGACTGGTAAATTATTTTGTCAGGTGCCTTACCAGATTAATAACTACAGCTCGTCTCTGACATCTCGTTGCCTTTTCAGACCCTGCATAGGTTGATCTGCTGTAAAATGTTTGTGGGATGACTTCAGCTTGTTTTTCTTTCCCTGCCCTGTGGCACTCGGTGCCTGTCTACGACTTTAGCCAGGTCTTTTTTTGGAGCCGTTCCTCCGTTGTTAGCTTGGCGGCAGTCACGCCTCACGCTGAGTATGTCTTTATGAGTTTGTGTTTTCAACAAAAAACACCTGGACCCTGAATTTCTTATTGTCTTTTAGTTTTATCAGAACAATTAAGTGAGTGAGCGATTGTTCGCTTATCTGTCGAGGTCTGAGGGTATTTTTTTCCCCCAAAAATGGCCGTAGCTGACAAAAAACAAAAGAACCGATTAAAATAACATGTAGACCTATACCTCATTAGGCAAGACAAGGCAAAGCAGCTTTATTTATAAAGCACATTTCAAACACAGAGGCAATTCTACTGTACCATGTTCAGCGCCTTGGGCTTCCTGACAGGGTTGCGGAAGGCGCTTTATAAATAAAGCTTTGATTGATTGATTGATTGATTGATTGAATTCAATGTGCTTTCCATTAGCAAGAACATTAAAATCAACATGACAGAAAATACAATTTAAAAATTAGGGCTGCACAATATATCGAAAAATTATCGTCATCGCGATAACAGGACTTGCGATAGGCCCATCGCAAAGCACGTCAAAAACAGCGATAAATGTTTGGTTCAAACATTTCCATCCGTGTCATACATCAACTTTTTTTAAACCAGCTCTGTTTTTTACGCGGAAGTATTATTTGACCAGTCAAATGTAGCCTTTCTGATATGCGGCCAATCAGATGGGTCCGTTCAAATGGATCCAAAATAAGCAAATTAGTAACACCACACACTCCACAACACCTACCTGCTGGATAAACAATTCTATAAAAAAAAAGTCAACTGGGGCCCACTAAATATTTCTGAGGGCTGCAAATGGTCCCCAGGCCACACTTTGGACATGCCAGAACAGCATAGGTCTTTGAAATTTGGCCAAAATCATCTGAAGGTTGGAGAATAATTTCTGTCGGCTCACGTAAAATGGAACCGGAACGTTGCACAACCCACCAACAATTAATGTTTGAACATCTAGAAAAAAGCACTTTTTTTTTTTTTTTGCAAAAATTTGAGAAAATAAAACAAAAAGTAAACTTGGATAATTTACTAACACTAAAATATCCTGTTGGATTTTATTATGGTGTCTTCAAACAAATGTCTTTTAGAGGTGAGGTCATAGAGTTCAGTCATGCTGCAGCGTGTTAATAGGGTGTTAAATGAATAATGAGTTAGCCTGAACTACTAAAGCTGCTGTGCAGAGCTCTAAAACGTTAAGGGAAAGCAATCTTTTTGAATTTTAATCCAAGCTAAAGTATTTCATGTGATTTTAGTTACTGGCTGGCAGCTACAGTATTTAATATTCCCCCATTTTGCATATCAAAATACAGGTACTTCTTTGAATAAGTCGAAGACGTGTGATTTTGTTCTGAGTTAAAGGACCTGGAACGTAAAGCTGTTCTGCTTATGGACAGGGTGATGGTAGGAAGGATCTGTGTTTGAGGTTTCAGGCCAGAGAGGAACAGGAAGTGGCTGTTTGTTTTTCTCATTTCCTCTTTGAGGCTGCACTAGTGAGCCTGTTTCTTCCAATCCCTCTGCTTTTATCACTGACACCAGCACAACACAGACACATGGACGCACAAGCTGTTATTCACACATCGGTCTGCTATAGCCTGTCCCATACTTGCACTACTTGTACTAGTGAACATTTGAACCCTTTTTTATATGTTTAAATCAATTTTTTTATGATTTCTGTGTGCATTTTAAAGTTATTATTTTCTGGTTACATAGTCTATTTTTGTCTACTTGCATTTCTAGAGCAAGTTCTGTGTTTTGTAAGCGCGTTGTGAGGATCCACGTTTGTGTTGACAAAGGCTTTCATTTGCAGAAATGCCTACCAGGCAGATCTGGTCTTTGGTTTGGAGTTAGTTGGTGTGAACAGTGGCGTAGTAGGGTGCTGTGACTCATGTGAAATGCCTCCAGTCTGCTGCCTGAACTTCTGTTTTTTTGTTCTGTAGACTTCTGCACATAAGGGCTCTATTATATGGAAATACCAACAGAAGCTCCTCATGGCTATCTGACCTCTGGAGCCTGTCCACCCCAGTGCCCCCTCTCACCTTTAAACCTCTCACATGGAAACAAACTTGCCTCTTAAGAGGGTTTATTGTTTTTGCCTCTGAGCAAAAGCCCCAGTGAATCGTACTGTTACAGTCTTGCTGCCCCCCCCCCCCCCCCCCCCCCCCCCCAAAATCCTGGTCTTCTTTTTCCATGGGAATCCCAGGACCATATATGGTCGTCCTCGGTAGCTGCAGCAGCTAGAGTGCTGAAGGCAAAGGCTACTCGAGTGTTCGTAGTCTGGTTACAGCTCCAAACAGAGCTCATCTAGTTAAAGGACCCAGCTGGTCACTGCAGCGCTTCAGCCCTCCCCCTCGTACCCTCTGGCCTCCCCGACCCACTGCCAGTTGCACAGGAGCTCATGCTTACTGATGTACACCAAATAAACCCTTGTACTTTTATTAAGTCAGCTGATTTATGTGTCTGGTGTGATTTAATGCTTTGTTTTTAATGTGCACACTCGGCTTGGCTGACCTGTCTAAAAGGGAAATATGCAAATGGAGGCAAATAATGCAGCCATACTTACTTACATGCAGGCTGCATGGAGGAATTCCTTTTGTGGAAGTAGCCGTGCGCCTCTGAGCCAGTGATGTAGCCCGTGAGGAGTGGCCAAAGCACAGAGGCCTGAAGCCCCAAGGCTAGGAGTATTACTTATCTGAGAATTTCTCCACTGGTATGCTAGTCCAGTACCTTGCTTCTTACTGGCTAGGTGGTTTCAAAGGAAGGTTGAAGAGTGAGGGAAAGCAGAGGAGCAAAAGATCAGTTTTAAGCTCCAGCAGAAGCTCCACTGTTCATTTTGCAGCTTCATTGGGCAGAAATATGTTTTGTGCATGGAGAACTCTTAAGTATATGTTAGCCTTTATTGTAGCGGCTAGGTTTTGCATTGGTATTAACATCAACATCAAGCTGTATTATGGAATCTGACAACATTTGCATGAACACCATTCTGTTAAAATCAACGTTGTGCAGTAGTACTTTTTTAAAGGTACCCTGTCCTGTTTTTGTGTCCATTTTCACACATTCTGATGCTTGTCCTGCTCGTCTTCTTAACATTGGTGTTTGTTTAATTAGATCAGGGACGACAACCTGCCTTAGTGTTGGCCTACTATAGGATAGCTGCTTGCACAGCGACCAGCATCAAGTGCCTCCTTGTCACTCTGAGACAAACGACACAGCAGCTTCTTTCTGTGTGCTCGAGTCAGCCTTCGGGGCGTGGAGAGGTCTTTACACGTCTGCGGGATGATGTGGAGCATTGTTGGATTTGAGTTTTATTCATGCTTCCTCCCCTGAAAGTGGCACAACTCCTGTTTATTGGATATTTTCATCTGACAAAAGTGGAAAACTTTCTAAATATGACCTCAGATAATAGATCTTGTGTTTCTTAAAGGTTGTATGAGTGATTCTAAACAACCTCGTCAATAAGGGCTTGAAAAGAAGATGGAAGTTAAGACGTACTCCTTTCAACATGAGCTTGATGACGTTGTTTCAGTGGTTTGCTTTAAGCGATGCCTTCAGGGGCTGTCCGTGGAACCCCAGTGTGCTTTAAAATGAAGGCTTTTCTATTTATTTATGTTTCTTAGAAAAATCCAACTGGGTCTGAAACCATCTTCTGATTGGGGGGGGGGGGGGGTCTATTTTTTTCAGTCTGTTGCATCAAGTTTAGGATCTGATAAGATGATGACTATTAGAGGTTTTATGGTAACTGGGTGTGTTTGTTTCAAGTGAGACTGGACTTGGGTTCCTAAAGAGCTTCTCAACAGTCAGCACTCAATGACGCATACACTCTTAACTTTGGATTAAAGGATTTATGACGGTTAAAGAAACTGGATTCTGAATTTTGATTAAAGCCTTGTTGGAGAACTTTTGGTGCTTACACATGAGGGTCAGATGTGTGTTTTCCGTTCTGAGGTAACTCTTTTTCAAACATCTTCCTCTGAGGCTAGACTGGGGGTGTTTCTCAACGTCAGGGTGCCTGGCCTTGCGAGGCGATGCCTTGCGAAGCCAGGCGCCTTGCTTACAAGGACACTGCCCTTCCTTGGTCAAAGAAAACGGGTAAATGGAACAGACTTAGATCACGTGACCGCGGTGTCCATGGCGGTCACGAAACGGCACGTGGCACGGGAGATGACATTATATTTTATACGCATTAGTTTCAATATAAATGTATAACGAGCCTTTTACTTTTTAAATTGTGTATATTTGTTAAATTAAAAATAAGTGAGTTACTCCCCGCTAGCCACCAAAGCTGCAACTAACCAACCATAGATAACTTCTTTGGATCTAAAAAAAAAAAAAACAACACATTTTAAATTAGTTGACTTACTTTTAAACTTAAATTGTCCCTGAAGCAGCTGCCGGCTTCTGATCCGCCGTCCTTTTGAAAATACTGCGGTGTATTCTGGGTAATTTTTGACCAAGGCTAGGCTACAAGACGCCTCCCGTGTACCCTCGCTCAGCTAGCTAAACGGCTAACAAACGGAGAACACACGCCTCGGTAAAACATGAACATTGGAACACGTCTTGGCGGCTCCAGATGACGTATCTCCTAGGCAACCGGGGCGAGGCCAAGACATTAAGGCAAGGTTCCTTTTCATTGAGAAACACCTGGGTCCGAGGTAGTGCTACGGACTGATTAGCCAGCTGAAATTCACGCCTACCGCTTCCGATTAGCAATTAGAATCAGTCAGTACGGGGTTCCCACATGCAAGATTCATTTTCATCCTGGATGTTTAGTAAACATTTGTCTGTAGCACGGAGCTCCTAGGCTTGGGCGATATTATGGTATTACCGTATACAGCCAGTGCAGTGTCAGTTCCAATACCGTCATGAAAAAAAAAACAGTAGGAGACCAGGATTAAAATAAGAAATAATTAGGATAAACAAAATTAAATTTAACACATAGAACAGAAACTTAGTTGAATTTTCAGTTTTACTGAAATGGCTTTAAATGTTTTGGCCAACTTTTAGAGACTTTCTATAAAGTTTATGAATGTGATGTCATCACGTGACAGTGCAGAGACTGTGTGCACCAAGAGAAAAATGGCAGCTCGCGCACCAGCTGACTTGGTGTCTAAAAACAACACGACTTCTGCAGTTTGGGAGTATTTCTGATTCGAAGCAATCTTAAAGGGAGAGCCGGTAAACACTGATGACCACGAAAGATGCACTCCTTGTCGGAACCGTAGAGGAGTGAGCCGTGGCTGAAATAGCAGCCATCTGTTTGGACACTGTTATTAAAAGAGACAACGCACTTTTCTGGTGGAAAATAAGCTGCCAGCCTTCCCCAGATGTCGCAGCTAGCCCGGGTGTCTGTCACAAGCTCGTTGAAGCGGGTTTTCAGCAGTTGGAGGTGGAAGCCAGGAACGGTAAACATGCTGATTTTTCAGGTGAAAAATCTTTTTATAAACTGTTTTTTTTTAAAGTTGATAATATGTTGTGTGCTATTGTTTTAGTGTTTGTTATGTTTTTGAACGGTAAAGGTCCAAACCAACAGCGTGGTAATTCCACTTGAGGCTTATGTCGTAATTTTTAAATTAGTCCCAGTAATATCGTGCACCGTGGTAAAATGTGGAGGAAGCTAGACGGTATAAAAATTTACAGTTACCTAAATGGAAGAGGGACTAAATTGTGGAGAAAGTAGAGGGAAAACGCCAAACCGTGCCCTTAGGAACTGTGGTTGGGCTGAGCTGTACCAATCCGAGTTACTGAGTAAAGTGTGACTTTGTGAGACTTCAGGGGAGTGGTCCGTATACTCTGAAGTTGCAAGTGTGGTTTTCAGGCAGAGGGGGCTGAGTATCTCTTCGTTAACCCTGTAGAGTCCCTCAGTCAGTGCGCCACAGGGCAGCTGTGGCTACATCGTAGCTCATCACCTTCAGTGTGTGAATGGATGAATGATGCACTGTAGTGTAAAGTGCTTTGGAGTCCTTACTCTGAGAGGCGCTATACAATTGCGGGTCATTCATTTATCATTTAGTCATTTTAGTGCATACTGGCTCAAGAAAATGAAAAAAATTTAACTAGTTTCCTTTAAAAAAAACTATAATCTGCAGGCCTGAAAGATGAAATAACATAATGGTTTGGTGGTTTGTCTTCACTTGGCAGTAGTTTTCCATGCAAATGAAAATTATTTATCTAATGCAAATATTTTACGTCCTGGATCATTGCTATCAAAGGATTTGTGTTTAAAATGTCCATTTCTCTTAAAAGACGTAAAAATTCCTACTTTCGGTGGACTGTGGATGTCTCACCAAATTGCACCACCATTGACTGTCTTTCTGAATTTTCAGCTGAGGTTAGTTTCTAGTAAAGTGGTTTTATTTGTTCATGTTTCTTCTTCCTAACCTTGTCTCACAAATCCTAATAGATGAACAAAGCTGTTTTCAGAGTCAGACCACACAACATCCATTTAACCGGATCGGCCGATTAAATGGAGCATCATGTGTTCATTGGTTAGTTTAGCTCCTGATCGTTATTTTTGCTGTTGCATCAACTTCCCTGCAGTGTCAGGTTCCATTAAAGAGGAGCTTTTATCAGAGCCTGCAGCCAGATCACGTGTGTGTGTGTGTGTGTGCGCGCGCGCGCTCGTGTGTGTGTGTGTGTGTGTGTGTGTGTGAGAGATCAGCTTGGGCCCTAATGCTAGTGATAAATTGAACTTCTCCATGCTTTATTTTGAACATCACCTTGAAGTACATGAATCCACAAGATGCATTGAAATTTAGCTTCTTTTTTCTCTGATATGATCTTTTTTATTGTGTAGAGCCAAAAGATGGTTGTGAAATGTATAAAATACAGAAATCCAACTGATAGAAAAGGCTGAGGAACAAGAAGTACATTCAGCCACCACGTTCTCATTTGACCATTTTTATTTACTTTGCTATGGGGACTCTTCTTCAAGGCACACTAGCTAAACAGGTTTGAATGACTGCACAGATGTTTACCGTATTTTCCGGAGTATAAGTCGCTCAGGAGTTTGTCGCATCAGCCATAAAAAAATAAGTCGCATTTTGGGGGGAAATTTTTATTATTTTTCCTACAAAATCTGAGACCAAGCATTTCACATTGCAAGACAAGTACCAGTAACAATATCCAAATAAACAGTCTGGGCGCAGCAGCGCGCCACGGTCTCCAGCAGAGGATGGCGGTGTTTGAAACCCTCCCAGCGGGGCAGAGGAGCTGAAACCTGGTCCGGAGCCGGCCAGCAGCAGCGCGTTATACATAATTTGGTATATAAGTCACTCTGGCTTGTCCTGTGACTTGTATACCAGAGTATGAAAAAAAAGTGTGACTTATAGTCCGGAAAATACGGTAATAAGTTCTTACGTCACAGCTGAAAGTTTTACTGGTGGCTCTGAAAAGATCTGAGGTGTTGGTTGTGAAGTTTGACGTAGGATTGAGCTATTGCTAAGTTCAATTTAAAGTCTGACTCTTTTTTTCTACTGTCAGACGCCCTTTGCCTCATGAAATCTAAATTAAAAACTATAAGTGAAAGCAGCATCCAAAAGGCTGGAAGTTGCCACCATCCAAGCCGTGTACATTCCTATATGATGAGAGCAAAAGTGCATTAAGACAGACTGTTAGCGCAATATCACTACAGAGCGAGGCGGAACGAATGCTGCGACATAGGGCTGGGCGATGTGGCCTCAAATCTATATTGCGATATAATCTGAAGCATGTGCGGTAACGATGTATATTGCGAAATGTTTTTTCCTCTGTTTATAGATGTCAAAATGACATGCTTTTAAATATCCTCGTGGCAAATCTATGCCACTTGAGGCATATAGGCCTCCTCCTCCGCCCACTCCATGCTTGCAGTCACTGCCATTCTGTTGCCCCAATGTCAGCAGGGTGCACGTCTTAGTGACGTCATGCGTTATTGCGATATAGCCAAAAACACTATCAATACACAATTTTATATCGTTTCTACCTTATATCGTTTATATGTCCCACCCCTAATTACAAGCTTCACAATTTTGTGACGCTAGGGCTGCACAATATATCGTTAATATATCTTTATCGCGATATCAGCATGCACAATATGCATATCGCAAAGAACAGATAAATATTGCGATGAGTGGTCAGCTCAGATGTTTGCTACACATAATTTATTCTGTCAGTCAAATGGAAGCATGATGTTTTTTTAACAAATCAAATAGAGCTCTTTACCCATTTGGCCAAATGGGTGGGTTCCCATAGGTTAGACGCCCGCCCCGCCCCTGAGGCAAACGGCACTTAACTTTGATGGTTAGCAAACACCTGAGTTAGCTTTGTTCTGCTCTTTCTGCTGATTCTGCTTTTCCCGGGATCCACTGATTGCCTTTTCTTGTTCGTTTTTCTTTTTCCCTTTCCTCACATCTTTTGCTTTTGTCATTTCTATGAATTTTTAATTTCTTTGTTTTTGGTTATTTTTGTTCCTGAGTTAAGTTTTTATTTATCGCAAGTGATACCGTCATCGCAATAATAATCACTGTTATCGAATATCGCAGGTTTTTCTAATACCGTGCAGCCCTATGTGACGCTAAAGAAATGAGGGTGCTATGATACTTGCCTTGAGCCTGGTTGCTCCCGGCCTTGTCCCATAGGCCTCTACACCAAGCATGCTATGACAGCGGCACCTATCAAGCTCAGAAAATTACAGCCATTAAGGGATTATTCCACTGGTTCCCTGTTGCTGCTACAAGCAGTCAAGGAAGATTTGTGACATAATCTAGAGGGAGGGTTACCAACGGCATTGAAATTACCTGAAGGGCTGGCCTTGTTTCCAATAGTAGAGGAAGAAAATAGTGATTCAGGGTGTTAGCATACAAGTTGGCATGGTTTCGTCTTGAGAAAGAAATTTGCAAGCAGTTTTTTTTTTCAATATAACTTGCATGATGATGAACCACAGTCATTTTTTTCCCCCTTTGGTCAGAGATTTAACTGCAGCCCAATTTCAGCTGATGTCCTTCTGACTGTGTGTGTGTGTGTCTGTGTGTTACGTGCGCGCAGTTTTAGCTTTGAAGGAGATGATGATGATGTATTGTACGAATGTTCCTTCCAGTGATCATCTGCTTGAAGCTAAATTCATACTTTCTTTTCTGTCCATTGGGCTTGTGTTTATAGAAGTAAAAGTGAATCTGGTGACTGTACTCATGGGTGACATCACAGATTCACCATGCTGAGTGGCTGCCTTAGTTTACTGTCTCGGCTGCCAATTGAACAGACTCGCGTTTAGACATTTGTAAGAGCCACTTGTCTTCACTCCAGATCCACGAGGAAGCAGACGTGGCTTTTCTCTGGAGGACATCAGTTTGACTAAAGGCTGAATGGAGCTAAACTTAATACCAAAAGTGAATAAGATAAAGATGTTGAATACCCCAAAACACAGTCAGGGTAGGGGTGGGCAATATAAACGATATGAGGTAGAAACGATATAAAATTGGGTAATGATGGGAGTTTTTGGCGATATCGCAATAACACATGACGTCATAAAGATGTGCACCCTGCTGACATTGGGACAACAGAATAGCAGTGACTGCAAGCATGGAGTGGGCAGAGGAGGAGGCCTGTATGCCTCAGGTGGCATATGTTTATGTTTATGTATTTAGCCGACACTTTTGTCCAAAGCGACTTACAAGTGATAATCGGCATGTTGCCATTGAGGCTAACAACAACGACAACAACAACTTCACATCAATCATGGAGAGTAGGGAACAAGGAGTGGACAGTAGAGAGAGGGGACGGGTGCAGGGAGGGTGCTAGTTTAGAAGATGCTCTCTGAAGAGCAGGGTCTTAAGGAGTTTCTTGAAAATTGAAAATCTGCCTGACCCATCCCGGTGGCTGTCTGGTGGGGTCTGGGTCCCTGGGCTCTGCTGGGTCCCCGGCGGTGCTGGTCGCCCTGGGTCGCTGGGTTCCGGGCTCGGCCGGCTGGGGGGTGGGAGGCTGCGAGCAGGCCTGTCGGCTTGCCGCTGATGTCTCCCGGGACTCTGCCGGCTGCTGGTTGTGGCCCCCTGGAGCGATCCTCTGCGCCTCTCGAGCGGGGCGGGGGCTTTTCTGGTCGCAGTCTCCATGGAGTTCCTGTGCTCTGGGGCAGCGCCTGGATCTCTGGGACTTGGAGCTCCCTCCATCTCCTGCACATCTTTAGGGGGCAGATCTGTGGCCCCTCACACTCTATTGGACGCTCCTATAGAGAAACCTTACATAAACAATCTTGTGTACACACACAGGTGCTCACATGGTGCTCTCATAAGTATGGACTTGGGCATGTTTTAAGTATCAGGCGTGACATTAAAAGCTGAAGCTTTGATGCTCCACCTGAGAGTAAATCTGTAAGGCTTGTCACCAGCATTCAGACATCAATTAAGTTTGCTTCACAGCCAGACAGGACACACACAAAAAGAAAAAGAAAATTGTAAAGGAAGCCGCTGTTCTGGTAGTGCTTGGTAGGTCATTCCACATTTGTGGAACGATGCATGAGAAGAGTCTGGATTGTCCTGAGCGTGGTGTAGGCACTGCTAGCCGACGATCCTGTGATGACCGGAGCGGCCGGGCCGAGACGTAAGCCTTTGCAAGAGGATTCAGGTAGATGGGAGCCGTACCATCTCGGACTTTGTATGCTAGTGTTAGCAATTTGAACTTGATGCGTGCTGCTAGCGATAGCCAGTGGAGCTCAATGAACAGAGGGGTGACGTGTGCTCTTTTAGGCTGATTGAAGACCAGACGCGCCGCTGCGTTCTGGACCATTTGAAGAGGTCTCACAGTACAGTCTGGAAGACCAGTTAGAAGAGCATTGCAGTGATCGAGGCGGGAGATGACAGTAGATTGCACCAGGAGCTGGGTGGCATGTTGTGTTAGGTATGGTCTGATCTTTCGTATGTTATACAGCGCAAAGCAGCATGAACGAGCAACAGAGGCAACATGATCTTTAAAGTTCAAGTGTTCATCAATCACAACACCCAGCATATATTTGCCACATGAGGATAGTTAAAAGCATGTCATTTTGACATATATAAACAGAGGAAAAAATAAATCGCAATATTTATCGTTACCGCTCATGCTTCAGACTATATCGCAATATAGATTTGAGGCCACATCGCCCAGCCCTAAAGTCAGGGTTTGTCAAACTTGGCCTTAGACACTTGGTGCCTGAGCATCCACTACAGAAACCATATTCACCATTAATCGCAAACACATCGTGCACATCATACTCAAATCCACGCCAACTGTCAGATCATCTCGACGAGCCCCTTGGAGGCATTCTCCCCTCCTCTGCTGCTGCAAACAGCCCAAATTTGGACAAGGATTCCAGCCAGATAGTCGTGTGCCCTGAGCGGGAGTCCGGCGTGCATCCATGTGTGTCTTGTTTCTCTTGTGGATGCTTATGTTGTCATAGTAACAGGAGAAAAGAAGGACACCGTCCGCACGGTGTTCATTGAAGGGTTTGAACCCTCTAATGATTACAGTCTGTCTGTTTACTAAACGAAAAGTCCAATGCAGGCACTTCCTGCCTCTGTTTGTTTTGGATGTTGGTCGTATCCTCCTTCACAGCTTCATGGGTAAATAAACTTGCCTTTGCTATCAAAATGTAACATTATTTTAAATATATATTTCAGATTAGAAAACAAGGTTCAAGTGTGTAATGTGAGTGTTTGGTAATAATTCAGAACACACGATAACTTTGCACTTTCTGTTCTCCAGCAGCAGCAGATGCTTGTTGCTCAGATGTTGACTTGATTGATTATGCAGCTTTGGGCTAAATGCAGTGTTACCCTTGTGTAAATGGTAAACTTGGTGTATCACCACCACATTTACAGCAGACCTTTTAGAAAGACTGACATGAACTGTGGTAACATTCCACCATTTACAGAAAATCCTGGAGCACTGTGGTTTGAGATAGACGTCTAAGGCTGTTTCCCGTTTAGCGCATGCTAAATCATCTTTGTTCTTCAACAAACTGAAATGTCACCATTACTCGGCTGACCTTCGGGAATTCTGAAAAGGTGCTGCTATTTAAAGGTACTAGTGTGTCTCGGTTTCTTGTACCAGCATTGCTGCTGTAGCTGTCATGATCAGGGATTTTTACCTCATGTTTCCTATGCAAACAAGTGTCTACTTTTCCTTCTCACCCCCATATCAGAAATGCACAAACCCCCACGTGCAAGGGCAATAAACCATAATGTAGCTGCTGTTGCTGGGGGAACGGATTGGTTCTATGTTGCCTCATTTAGTTTATTTTTGTACATACATTTTTAAGTTGACTTAAACAATTTAGCTCAAAGATTGTTTGTAAAATAAACCGCTTCTGAATGCAACCCGTTCTGCTTTGGCTTGTGTGGCTGCCATCAGGTGTTGTTTCCTCAACAGGAACCCTACAGGGAGAAATGAGATAAGAGGGTGCAGCTATGGCCTCTGTAACCTCCTAGGCTCAAAGCAACAAGGACTGGAACAGCTGACTCAGTAATGCTCATGGCTTTGCCATTGATGGGTTGGTCGCTGTTGGCGTATTGAACACCTCTCTGATCTTGATATTGGTTTAATACATTTCCTCCTGAGGAAGACGTTAGACCAGTTTTAACCAGCAGCTGTGTACAATGACCTAAAGTCTCACATCTAGCCGTGATTTGAGGCTTTGTGGCACTGGAATTGGAAAGCTGCTCCTAATGATTTGTTTTAATTTAATCACAAAGATTTAACTGAGTAAAATGTTTTGTTTTACCTGAGAAATTCCTCAGCCTCTCAGAAGAATCGGTCTTTTATTTTGGATTGTGTCAGTAGTTTGATTTCTCACACAAAACGTCTTGCTTCTCTTCAGACCTGACCTTTAGGGAAATGCTTCTTCCAAATGTTGTTTTGTATGAATTAGCGACGTATATAGGCGGCACGTCGGGGGCTCCACCAGCAGCGTGGTATTTCGAGCACCCCCGCTGTGTGCAGGCATTTTGGGAATGCTCCAGCTGCTGAAATTCCCCAGCAGTTCTGGACACATAGCAATCCATCATATGCAGTGAAAACACTCTCACCCCACTTACATCAACTCGTGTGTGTGTGTGTGTGTGTGTGTGTGTGTGTGTGTGTGTGTGTGTGTGTGTGTGTGTGTGTGTGTGTGTGTGTGTGTGTGTGTGTGTGTGTGTGTGTGTGTGTGTGTGTGTGTGTGTGTGTGTGTGTGTGTGTGTGTGTGTGTGTGTGTGTGTGTGTGTGTGTGTGTGTGTGTGTGTGTGTGTGTGTGTGTGTGTGTGTGTGTGTGTGTGTGTGTGTGTGTGTGTGTGTGTGTGTGCGTGTGTGTGTGCGCGCGCACACTCGTGCACTGACTGTGTGTGTGTGTGCGCGCGCACACTCGTGCACTGACTGTGTGTGTGTGTGCGCGCGCACACTCGTGCACTGACTGTGTGCGCGCGCACACTCGTGCACTGACTGTGTGCGCGCGCACACTCGTGCACTGACTGTGTGCGCGCGCACACTCGTGCACTGACTGTGTGCGCGCGCACACTCGTGCACTGACTGTGTGCGCGCGTACACTCGTGCACTGACTGTGTGCGCGCGTACACTCGTGCACTGACTGTGTGCGTGCGTACACTCGTGCACTGACTGTGTGTGCGTGCGTACACTCGTGCACTGACTCTGTGTGTGTGTGTGTGTGTGTGTGTGTGTGTGTGTACACTCGTGCACTGACAGATGGTCTTTCTCTCCTGTCTTCTGTCTTTTAGGCATGCATAGATGACAACGTCGACATGGTCACGTTCCTGGTGGAACACGGAGCCAACCTCAACCAACCTGACAACGAGGGCTGGATCCCCCTGCACGCTGCAGCTTCCTGCGGATACCTCGACATAGCAGAGTGGGTTTCTAAGTAGCGGTATCAGCTTCGTCACGTTTGATTTCTACTCGGTCATCTCTTTACATCCTGCTGCTCTACACGTAGATACTCAACAATTCAATTACTACACTCTTCTGATAATCGATTTTGAACATTTTATGAAAATGTATTCATTTTAAACCTTGGTAATGTAACTGCACCACACACGTCATGCAGTCAGTTGCTTTTAAGTAGTGAGTTCTTTGGTAGATTTTCTTTACCCTGGCATTTCACCTGGCGCTCAGTGATGTGTCCCAGAAGCATTGTCCCACTACTCTACTAAATTTATGCCCTGGGTCTAGAGATGGATGGATGGATAGATCATTATGTGTGGCACCTTCTTGGCGGAGGTAAGATTAAAAGCAAATACAGACATTTTGGGTACATTGTGCAATCTTTCTCCCAGCTTCTTATTGCATGAACTTGTGAAATCAGGTGTGATCTTTTAATTCTCCGGCGATTTTGTGATCTCGTGGGTCCAGCTGGATGGAACACAGTCGCTGCCGCTGCACTTCTGAAACGCTCTTGGTAGGAAGGGACGTGCCGCCGAGGTTTTGGAGGGAAAACGTATCGATTTAGTTCCCTAAGCGCCTCTCATGCATCAAGTGGAAAAGCAGGGTTAGGCCTTATTAACTGACAATTGTTCAAAAGAGATCAAACAGAAGGAATTATTTAAAAGAAGAAGAATTTTTAGAATTGATTAGTGACACCTAGCTTCATCCAGCTCTGGCCTTCAGCTCTTGCTGGGTAGGTTCGCGGCAGAGTGTGAAGCGGCTGGGATGAGGATCAGCACCTCCATATCTGAGACCATGGCTCTCGACTGGAAAAGGGCGGCTTGCCAACTCCGGGTCGGGAGAGAGGTCCTACCTCAAGTGGAGGAGTTTAAGTATCTCGGGGTCTTGTTCACGAGTGAGGGTAGGAGGGATCGGGAGGTCGACAGGTGGATTGGTTCGGCGTCTGCAGTGATGCGGACGCTGAGCCGATCTGTCGTGGTGAAGAGGGAGCTGAGCCAGAAAGCGAGGCTCTCGATTTACCGGTCGATCTACGTCCCAATCCTCACCTATGGTCATGAGCTTTGGGTAATGACCGAAAGAACAAGATCGCGGATACAAGCGGCCGAAATGAGTTTCCTCCGTAGGGTGGCCGGGCTCAGCCTTAGAGATAGGGTGAGGAGCTCGGACATTCGGGAGGGACTCGGAGTAGAACCGCTGCTCCTCCGGATCGAAAGGAGCCAGTTGAGGTGGTTTGGGCATCTGGTCAGGATGCCTCCTGGACGCCTCCCTGGGGAGGTGTTTCGGGCATGTCCTGCCGGCAGGAGGCCCCCGGGTCGACCCAGGACACGTTGGAGAGGTTACATCTCCAATCTGGTCCGGGAACGCCTTGGGGTCCTGCCGGAGGAGCTGGTGGAGGTGGCCGGGGAGAGGACGGTCTGGAGCTCCCTAGTTGGGATGCTGCCCCTGCAACCCGGACCCGGATAAGTGGAGGAAGACGACGACGATTAGTGACACAATTATCACAACTAATGGTGCCCCCTGGAGTTGCACGGATGTGTCTTTCAGTGTTGATAGAGTTCGACTCCTGTGTTAGTGGGGTTAATGTGGGGAACTCAGTAGTGAGTTCATGTGTGAAAATCACGGGTCTTGCTCCTTTAGACGTAGCTTGAGCCTGATAAATCCTGGCACCCTCTTCCCACCTCACAAAGTTGTTTAAAGAAGGAAAATCTTCTTTCTGCGTAACATAATCCCTGCTGTACTTTTCCAATAGGAGATTCCTACATCTTTGCTTGGCAAAATCCAGAGAATGACTCCATTTTTGGTCAAGCAGTGTCCGTCTCTCTTAGCCTAGCATCATACATGGCATCTGGAGTTGGATTTTTCTTCCTCCTGATCCTTGTCGGTTAAGAAAATGGCTCACGGGGCATAAAGCACAACACAGAGATGTTATCAGCAGATATTTAAACTCACTGAAGGGGCTAAAGGGCTCAGTTGGACTCATTGTTCAGCCTAGTGGGAGGGTGCGTTGACCTGCTTTACTTGTGTTACGTTTCAGGAACTTGGCTGCAGATTTCTACCCACTATTTGTTTTGTCAAGGCCTGCAACCAGCTGAGAAATAAACATGCTGCATGGAGCTCGGCCTGTAATATCATACTGTTTAGGTTTGATGCCATTAAACGGAAACATCAGCTGTTTTTATGATATTCAGTTTTAGACGTGTGATGTGCCTGTTTCAGATCAGAGAGGTCTGTGTTGGTGACCTCAGTGTCACAGAAAACTAGAAAGTGTTTTAGCATTTTGAGTGAAAAGTCAAGTGGTCAGGTGACTAATGGAGACATTTTATTTCACAGAGAGAAACTTTGCATCCCGATGTGGGCTTTATGTTCTCAGCAGACCCATTTCAGTCCCGGAATCGTCACTCGCCAAATCAGGAATCTGTTTGCTCGTGGTGTCACCGCAGCCAGCCTATTGCAGGCACAGAGGGGCTCTAGACCACAGAGCCATCAAACCTCATCAAGTCGAGCTTTTAAAAAAAGGCAGAATAGAAAGTTTAATCAGGAAGGCTGAACTCTCAGATGTATTTGTAGTCAGTAAGTTGCCATTTGGGTGGAAGTCTCAAGTACCAAACATGTTTTAAGTGGTTTGTTGGTCTAATGAGAAGAGCCTGGGACACACCGCAGCTTTAAGTGGAGGCAGCTGAATGCAGGACGTTTCAGGCTTCAAATGCAATCAATACAGGCTGGGAGGGAAGCTGCAATGCAAAGGGCTACATCATAAAATGGCTACAAATGTTCTTAAACACATGTATTTTATTTTAACTCTAGGATTGTGCCTAATGGCTCTTAAAAGCCAGTACAGTTAGTTAAAGGTGTGATAAAATCAGTTTGAACGTAAATAATTTAAAACTAATATCCTGGAAATAATTTTTTTCCTTAAAGCTTAAAATGTTGGTTAGATTTTTTTTTAGTTTTCCATCTATTCTCCACTTCCAGAGGATGACCCTTGACCTGGCTGTAAATGAGCACACACACTCTTTGCTTTGGTGGGGTTCTGGAAAGGCCTTGTATGTCTTTGTGAGGATGCTGTTGGAATAATGTGACACACATCTGTAGCAACAGGCACCGCTGGCACTAAACCAAAAATGTTTCTACTTCTCAGGAGTTTCAACAGTTTGTTTTCCTTCTTTAAGGAAGTAACTCCTACCTAAACCTAGTTTTAATCCAGTTGTTCAAGTGCACACATCCTGTCGTCGCTCATCTGTTTGGTTTATTTATTTATTGCAGGTATCTGATCAGTCAGGGTGCCAATGTTGGAGTTGTAAACAGTGAAGGTGAGACGCCTCTGGACATCGCTGAAGAAGGGGCAATGGAGGAGCTTCTGCAGAACGAGATCAACCGACAAGGTGGAGTAAAACGTGAACCTCGGGCTGCTGAATGGGTGTGATGATCCAGAGTGGGATCATATTTCTAGAATCTGTTCAGGTGTCACGATTCTGACGACACGCTGCAAGGGACAGCTCTTAAGACCCTGCTTTTATTTCATGGTTTGTTTTTAAGAATGGGAATGAAGTTCAAAGACTTTACATAATAGAATACAGACCCAGCTGGGTTGTAGCACTCGAGAGGATTCAGAAGTGAAAAGCTGCTTCTTGCTGTTTTTAGCCTGGGTGATCTTGGTGGAGGGCCCAGATTTATGGCAAGAGGCCACACACACACACACACACACACACTCACGCACGGGCACACATACACACACACACACACACACACGTGCCCTCCTGGCCAGAGGGGGTGCTCCTCAGTTCAGAACCTCTCAGAAAGCCTGCTTGCACTCTTCTGTTTTCCATGAGCTAACTCTGGCTGTATATTTGACATGTGGTTCTTGTAGCTCCTGAAAGCTGACTTTAAGGTTTGACTATAGGCTGAGCCATTCATTTTCTTATGATAACCTCTTGTGATAACTCACCATTCAAAGCTTCTCAAACAAGTGTGTATGTCCAATAGAAGTACCTTAATGACAGAGCTAGTCAACAACAAGCTTGGTGTCCAGCGTCCAACATAATATACAGCTGAACACCCCAACTTTTCCTTCAGAGGCATCATGGTGTCACCATAACCTCTGTTGGCATCCTCATTAGCTTCATCCAACAGGTCAAGGGTTACCCCCTCTGCTAGGGTAACCCTCGACATCGCAGCAGATGTTGTTGTTGAATTAGTGACCTACTTATACAATTTGAGCATATCTTCAGTCTCTTTACCAGATATTTGGAAATCCGCAATAGTATGCCCCATTTCAACAAATGTAAATAATTGCAGACCGATATCAAAGCTTTGTATCCTGACCAAAGTACTGGAAAGTCTTGTGGCTGCACAATTACATGATTACTTATTAGATAATAATATACTTAGCCCTTTTCAATCAGGCTTTAGGAGAAATCTTAGTGCAGTGACTGCAGTCCTGCCAGTTCTTAATGACTGCTATGAGGCTTTGGATGCAAAGACGTCTGGTTGTGCACTATTTCTGGACTTATTTACGGCACTTGACACTGTAGAATATGGTTTACTGTTGCAGAGACTGAAGGGAATGGGATTCTCGGTGCAAGCTTTATCATGGATTAAAGATTATCTTCAAAATAGAACCCAATGTACCCAGATGGGAGGAAGGAACTCACACGTAGAACGAATAATAAATGGGGTACCCCAAGGAGCTGTTTAAGGACCAGTTTTATTTTCCATCTATATAAATAATCTGTTTAGATATTGCAAATATCTCACATCATTTATATGTGGCATTCACATTGCGCCTCTTGGCCAGGTCACCCTCGCAAAAGAGGTTTTAATCTCAGTGGGTTTCATCTGGTTAAATAAAGGTAAAAAAAAAGTGTAAACTCTACAACTGTTGGTCAATGGGGCAGAAGTACCGCCCCCTCTTTTCATGTGTGTAGCTCAAACCAATGGCAGTGAAGTCTGTTGTTTGACACAATGAGTTTTGTACAACAGTCTCATGAGGACCGTGCATGGTCTGCTTCCTCATACTCAACATAAGAATGATTTAGATTAGTGACTCGCTGCCTGCTGTGTGTGTGTCATGCCCACTAAAAGTCTAATGTGAGAACCGATCACCCATTAATTGGACTGACAGATATCACTCAACCTTTAGTAACAAGCTTTTACGTTTGTAACTATACAGGTTTCAGCTGCACTTGACATCCAGAGATATTTCTATCCAGAGCGCTCTTTTCTTGTCAGGCTCCTTCTCCATATAATGTACTCTATAATCTACTGTTGGTAGCTTTTGCACCCTCCCAAACCTCAAACGTCTCGGCCAGCAGCCGCTGTCAGATCGGATAAAGTGATGGATGACTGATGCTCTGCATGGTTCATCGTCTTGCTGCCTCCTCACACATCCATCACCAGCCGATGCTAACGTGACCGTTTACAGACCTCAAAGAGCCAGAGTGCTCTATCCAGAATGAGTCTATTAGCATGGTGTGTAAAAGCTGCTTGTGTGATAAAACTCTGCTGCTACCATCCCTGGTGGAGAGTAGCTGATCATTTGTTCATATCGGAGGTAGTAGGCAGCGTTATGCAACTAATGGTTGTGTAACACTTCTCTGTTTGTGGTTTGACTTTTCTTCCTTTGAGGATGTGAGGGAGTTAAACTTGTAGAAGAAGAAAGTATCATTTCTATAGCGCCTCTCAAGATAAAAATCACGAGGCGCTTAAAACGTTGTATTCAACTTATTCTAAGTTGGTTCTACTTGTATGAAAGTAGCCAACAGATTCTAGATTTTATGTTTTAGTTCAGTTCTATTAAAAGTAGGGTAGATGATTCTGGAAAAGGCCATTTAGCAAGCTACATTTTAAAGCAACACATCTCAGACCCAACCCTCTTTCTCCAGACTCTGCTTCCTAAGCCACGCCTCCAGAATAAAGGAGAAAGCTGGGCGCAACCAATATTCGCAGAGGGAGGGAGGTGGGACGCGACCCTTATTCAAGGCATAAATAGCGTGAGGTCATCTGTGTGCTTCACAGAAGCACAACTCGGCACATAAAAGGTGGTGATGTTTAGGGATGTCCCGTTCCGATATTGATAAAGTATCTTTGATTTGATTGATATGGAATATCGCCCCCAAAAACACTGTATCAGATTAAATCGGACTGCATCAAAAATCTTCAATATTAGCAGTACGTTCCACTTTGAATTCCATTCCAGCAGTTCTATCCAGCAGCGCCCAGATCCAGCATACAAAGTCCACGTGATCAGAACAGTGTGTGCTAGCAAAGTAGCAAGGAACAATGTGGCTGTATTTTTTGTTAAAGTGTGAAAAAGACAATTGGGCTCAGTCCACCACTTGTCATGGACAAGTTTCCCATGGTGGAACGGAACCGGGGATGACTGATACGTCTAACCTCATCGTTCATTTGAAGCAGGATCACAAAACACTGCATGAGGATTTTCGAAGTGTGTGAAATTGAAACTTTAGACACTCAACTTGTAGCAGTTGGTCAGTGAACAATATTGTTTTTTTTTCCTTATGTCCCTAACCTCCGTTGGATTGTCGAACCTCAGATTCAGGAGGAGCAATTTGGTTTTCGTCCTGGCCGTGGAACACTTGTTCTGTGTGTGCACGAAGCGGCACAAGTGATAATGCTGCTGGAATTCATAATTGCATCCTCCTCAGCAGCAGCGGTGCAGGTGCTCTCCATGTCCAACATGTGTGTGTAAGCCAGGTTATTAGTCAGCTTAAAGTAGCACACATTTTTCCACTACGTTTTCTTTTATAAATCCCAAAGTTTGCGTGGAAAGTTACTTACGCAGTTTTCCAACCCCGTTTTGTGCGTAAGCAAGCTCGATAAATGAGGCCCCAGCTCTATACCCTTAGGGGGTCCTGGAGGGTAAGTGGGAATTTGCCCACATTCTACATTTGTTTTGTGGATTTGGAGAAGGCATTTGACTGCGTCCCTTGGGGGCCCTGTGGGGGGTACTCCAGGAGTATGAAGTACCAGGTCCTCTGATACGGGCTGTTAGGCCCCTGTATGACCGGTGTCAAGAGCTTGGTCCACATTGCCGGCAGTAAGTTGGGCTCGTTCCCAGTCCGCCAAGGCTGCCCTTTGTCACCAATTCTGTTCATAACCTTTTTGGACAGGAGGTGTTGAGGGCATCTGGCTTGGTGGCCTGTGGATCGGGTCTCTGCTTTTTGCAGATGATGTTGTCCTGTTGGCTTCATCAGAACGTGATCTTCAGCTCTCGCTGGACCAGTTTGCAGCAGAGTGTGAAGCAGCTGGGATGAGAATAAGCTCCTCTAAATCTGAGACCATGGTCTTGATTCGGAAAAGGGTAGAATGCCTTCTCCAGGTTAGGGATGAGGTCCTGCCCCAAGTGGAGGAGTTTAGGTATCTTCTACGTCTATGCTGTGTGCAGGAGTCAAAGTTTATTCAGAAAAATAGAAACGGGACTTAACAGAAAGAGTATATATTTTTTAATATTTAGCACTTTTAATATTGCACTTTGAGTTTGCCACCTCAGTCTGCTTCCTAAGATTGTTTAATAATTTCCCATTAAAAAAAATCTGTTCAAATAATGTTTTCCCTATGTTATTGAGAATATACTGTAGGGTAAAAAATGCAGCTGGATATGAGTGTGGACTGAATGGGTGCTAACAATTGGAAAATTATTTCATAAGTTTTTATATATATATATATATATATATATATATATATATATATATATATATATATATATATATATATATATAATTATAATTATAATGAATGAGGAAAAAAGAACTATGAACTACTTCGTATTTGGAACAGTGAACTTAGTTCAAACTTTTTTAATTATGAACTAAGAAACTAACTAGTTCATTTTAAACTGAACTGAACTTTGAACTAGTTCGTTTTTTAAACGAACTTTCCCAACACTGCAGATATCGTATTGATATCGGTATCGGTCAATACTGAAGCATGCCGTATCCGTACCCAGCCAAGTCGTGCTTGGTAGTGCCGTTGGATAAGGCCTGCAGGTAGCCATATAACAATTTAAATGCTAGCTAATATTGCTAGTCTGGCTCTGGCTTTGCTTCCTGTTCAGCTGCAGCTAACCAAACACGAGTGACATGTGCGATATTCGTCGGTCCAAAAAAAATGGTGTTCTATTTGCTGAGGAGGTGTTTAGATGTTCTGTGGGACTGACACACTGCACGAAGGGCTCCACCGATCGCAATCCTTCTTACTCAGTTTGTGGAAGCAAGCCACAAGGTTTCCATGCAAGACGTTGTTTTCTGAATTTGGCTATTTGATGCGGGCCGTTCACGACAATTTACTTAGATTTATAAAAAGACAGAGTAAATATGAACTAAAAGGACATGAATTATTTACAATACCTAAGCATAGAATAATTATAAAGGAGCGCTTTGTCTCTATATATGGAGTTAAAATATGGAATAAGCTCGGTAATGTAATCAAACATGCGAAAACAATATTTACTTTCAAAAAACTAATTAAAAATGAAATACTGGAATCCTATACGTGCAAATCAATTATATAAAAAATAAAGCTATAGAAGATGTGTGTAGGTATATTCATGTGTGTATGTATAAATATGTATGTTTGTGTATGTGTATATATAGTGGATACATGTGTATGTCTATAGTATATGTATAGTATGAAGTATGTGCGACCATATGGGCATGCGATGCACTTTAATGTATACATGTATGAATAGGTATATGTGCAAAAATCCTTTTGCTTTTTGAATTATTACTATTATTACTATTCATTTTTTCCTCCTTTACAAATTGAACTCAAGTCAGCTAACCAGTCGAGCAATTACTTTGTATAGGCTAATTTATAATTATTGTTATTTCAGTGTAAAAATGTCATTTTAGTTAAAAAGGAGCAGATTGCATTAGTTTTCTTCTTTCTGTCCCCTTTTCATTTTCTTGGTTTGAGAAACCTCATTTTATTTGTTAGTATTGTATTTTTTTCTATTTTAATAATAAAGGAAATAACTAATAATAATAATAATAATAAAAAAGGGTTTTCTAGCATTGTACGTTCAGGGATGTGATTTTTTTCCAGTTTTTACAGAATTTCTGGAATTTTTTGCAATTTGGACCACCCCTGAGATCAATACAAATTCAATGAGATATTTTTTCATTTAGATAGAGATGGATGGATATAGGGGGGTGGCTCTGACGGAGGCTTGAATGTCGTAATTTATTTTCAGAGACCCACGATCATAGGAGGAAAGCCCAAGGGAACAGCATAAAGTTGTCAGTCTGACTGGATATTTCCTCCAAACAACAACTATAAATCTATTTAACCTTTCAGATGAGCAGCATATTAAAGTAAACTTCTTAAAATCATTTAAAAGATCAAGTCTTTCAAATGTTTTTACATCAGCACCATGAAAAGTAAAATTACACCATGCTGAAGTTAGTTTTAGGTGGTAATTATGACAGATATTCATCCTCGTTTCTAATGTTTCATCAGGTTATAACATCAATACAGCAGGTCTGATCGTCTGTTTGTGTTGCTGCTGGTCACTTAGTAACAGACTATAGAATATAGAACAGCTTCAGTTCAGTAGTTTTTTTTTCCAACACATTTGCAGTGGTCTAGAATGCCTCGTCTGTCTAGAATGCTTCGCGAGTTATCTGTGAGGGTAAAAAAGCTCGGATGTTCGGTTTCAGGAACCAGAAGTTGGTTCGAGCAGAGGGGAGCTAAAAGACCAGGATTTGGAGTCTTGCTCTGTTTTTATATCAATCAATCAATCAATCAATCAATCAATCAATCAAAGCTTTATTTATAAAGCGCCTTCCGCAACCCTGTCAGGAAGCCCAAGGCGCTGAACATAGTACAAAGTTAAATAAAGTGAATAAATCAGAAAATAAAAGCAATTCAAATTACAAAATACAAATTACAAAAAAGGTGAAACATTCTAGTAGAAGACAAATGTGTAAAACAAGGGAAAAAGCTAACCAATGAAAACTGTGAGATAAAATCAACACAAAAGAGGGCCAAATTCAAACATGTTCAGGAAACGCCAAGCGGAGGAGGCGGGTTTTTAGGTGACTCTTGAAGACTGGCAGAGATGATGACAGCCTAACTGAGGGTTGCAACTGGTTCCATAGTGAAGGTGCTAGGACTGAGAAAGCCCGGTCCCCACGAGTACGATACCTAGAATGAGGGACAACGAGCAGGCCCTGGTCAGAGAAGCGCAGAGCGCGTGATGGGGAATGTCTGTTCAATATCCTGATATTTGGACATCTCGCCTCTGATCATCTCTCTGAAATTGTACTGTTTATGCCCCCCCCCCCCATGAAATGGGATTTCCACCCCTGCCAATGATCGCTTCAAAACAAGACTGTCTGCGTGTTCCCTGACCGTTTGCTAGAAAACGGCATCATAAAAGGGACGGGTGCAAGTCGCTAGGCGCATGCGTGATGACGTTTTCACCAGCATCCTCACGACATTTCCTACTCCACCTTCAATGTTCCGTAAGTTTTAGACAAAAATGCGTTGTGACCGCGTGTTAACACAACACTGCACTGAAATACTGACCTAGTGAACCAGCTGAGCCTTGTGTGTTAGCTGCTCTAAGTGCTTAATTGTCTGAACACGGGCTAGTTATTAAACTACGGCTAAATAAAAATCCGGCAGTGCTTTTTCTTTAGAAAAGCCAACAGTCTACACAAGTCTGGCTTTAAGAAAACGAAGAGTGACTTAAAGTGGGATTTTCTGAGCTGAAGGGGTCATGGTTAAATGTGTTTGTGGAGTAGGCTTGAAAATGCAGCTGATGTCACCTGACAAACTGTAAATACAGCGGAGTGAGACATCTTTCTGGTATGCGTACCAGCCGGTCACACAGTTGGCTCTGTGCAAAGCTGATAACTGTCGGATCTTTCTGTAAGTGCACTCTAGTGCGTCTGTATCAACTAAAAGACTGATGGAAAGATCTCTAAATACTTATTTATAGTAAACTGACTTGTTACAAAGGCACCAAATGACCAAATCTATATTTTCTGTAATGTTTAACAACTTTTAAGGGTTCAGCTTCCGTATACGTTCGTTGTGTCAGCAGTTGGCTCCCAAAAGGCATCCCTGGATGTCTGTGTGACTGTTATGTTTACCTTTCCAGGGTTGGATATCGAAGCAGCCAGAAAAGAGGAGGAGCGGATCATGCTGAGGGATGCTCGGCAATGGCTCAACAGCGGCCAAATCCAAGACGTCCGGCATATAAAATCCGGAGGAACGGCACTCCATGTAGCTGCTGCAAAAGGATACGTCGAAGTCTTAAAGTAAGCTGTGCTCTTGTTTTGTTTTTCATCTCTGTCATTGCTTCTTGTGGTTTTGCTTTGTTGTGACAGCGTTTCTGTGGATGGTTAATAACACCACGCCACTCCAGCGTAGGAGCTGGAATAGCCTGTCGATCTAATCCGGGAAGCCGGCCAGCGCACTCCTTTGTCATAGATGCTTCCAAGAGCTATGGTGTTTAGCACAACTACGTTACTCATAACAGGGAGCTAAATGTTTCCCCTCATAACTGCATTCTCCAGGTGTGAACATCTGTATAATCTCTTAGTAATTTCCGTTTTTGTAACCTGACTCAAAGTTTCAGCCCTGACATATTCAATCTTTTCTATTTCGGCCAAAATTATTTTTGAAAGCCAACGGGGCTGGGCAATGTAGCCTCAAGTCAATATCACGATATATTGAGGATTTCGCCTCGATAACGATAACTACAGGTTCAATTCAAGTTTATTTATATAGCGCCAAATCACGAAAAGAGTCGTCTCAAGGCACTTCACATAATAAACATTCCAATACACAGTTCATTAAGCCAATCAGAAATAATGTTTCCTATATAAGGAACCCAGCAAATTGCATCAAGTCACTGACTAGTGTCAGTGACTTTACTGCAATCCTCATACTAAGCAAGCATGCAGCGACAGTGGAGAGGAAAACTCCCTTTTAACAGGAAGAAACCTCCAGAGAATCCTGGCTCAGTATAAGCAGTCATCCTCCACGACTCACTGGGGATCGAGAAGACAGAGCAGGCAGACAAAGACAGACAGACACGCACGCACACACACACACACACACACACACACACACACACACACACACACACACACACACACACACACACACACACACACACACACACACACACACACACACACACACACACACACACACACACAATAGTACAGTTAGTAGAGTGTGAAAAGTGGTCAGTGTGTCCTCCAGCAGTCTAAGCCTATAGCAGCATAACTACAGATATGCACGCCACACGCCACAGGTATGCGCAGAAACAAAAGTTGTCCTCTAGATGGCGCTGTCACATGTATTTCATTAAGCCACATTTTTACCTGACTCGAGGTGGTACAGCTTAAAGGGACATGAACGTTGCCAACCTACACACACCTTTTCATTTTTATTATCAAATTTATTGACATGGGAAAAATTCTCGATAAGAGTCCCAAATGTCTATAACGATACATTTTCGATATATTGCCCAGTCCTAAAAGCCAATAATAATAATTATAAAAAATTCTGGCACCTGTGTGGCCAACTGGTGCCACTACTAGACTGAAGAAAGGACCCCAACACACCTTTTTTTTTTAATTGAATTTGTTTTCTATTTGAAGTTCAATAAATATTAAGAGATTTATTGGCTTATTTCATTTATATTGCACACAGTCAGTGTTCAGTTGTCTTTCACAGTCAACGTGCTTCTAAAACGTGTACCGTAATTTCCGGACTATAGAGCGCACCTCAATATAAGCCGCACCAACAAAAAAAAAGGTTTTCTACACACACGCCGCACTCAAATACAAGCCGCGGTGCAGCAGCCACATGCAGGTCTCCGGCGCACAGTGCATGTACGGCCATAACATAAGATAATTAGACAGAGAGACGCTACACGGAGGTTTTTCATTGTTTTTAATTCAACAAAACAAATTTTAAACCCGGGTGAAGGTGCCTGCAAGTTTAGAAAAGAAAACGGCGCTGATAGCATTCATATTTCTGGATGGTTATAAAAGAAAAACAGAACTGACACGTTATTACCGGTAATTTGCATGTTTAGAAGGAAAGAACAGCGCTGACACAGCATTAATAAGTCCTGGATGATTAGAAAATAAAAACAGAACACAAAACATGCCTGGTTAGTTAATAAAACACACTTGCCTACCAGAAAAAGTCATTCGCTCTCATCTTCCTCCTGCGCACTAAAGCCATTAAAGTCCTCTTCTTCAGTGTGGGAGTTGAACAGCCTCAGAAGAGCTTCATCACATACCTTTTCTGTGGCGATGTCAGTGTCGCTGTCCGTGTTGCTGTCATCATCCCCGGGTGAAGCTGGCTTGAATGAGTTCTTCCCGCTGCCGTCTCCAGCGCCGAGCCATGGATTCATTCATGCCAAGCTGACGTGCGGCAGCACTGTTTCCCTCCTTTACTGCCAGATCGATGGCCTTCAACTTAAATGTGGCATCATATGAACTCATACGTGTAGTTACCATGATGAGGGAGTATGGATTTGAATAAGATTCTTAGTCGTGCCGGCTGCTTGCATGTGCTAAATTAAAATGAGCACTTTCTTCCATTTCCACTTTTGACTTCCACCTGTTTCACTTTCTGCTAAAGCGCCCCCTGCAGGTGAAGGAAAATCTTCAGTAAAGCCGCACCTCATTATAAACCGCATGGTTCAAAGCGTGGGGAAAAGTAGCGGCTTATAGTCCGGAAAATACGGTACATATCAGCCTTAACTCATTCGCTGCCAGCGTTTCTCACCGTTTTTACTGTTTTTTAAGAGTCACAGAACGTTGCGTGCTAAGATGATGTCGACGCCAAAACAACCAAAACAAAGAGGAGACACCTCTTACATCAGGAAGAATCCACACGTTTCGAGCGTAATCCGTTCTTTCATAATCCGTTGTTGAATTGTGATCGGCAGAAGCTTTTCCGGTTCGCACCTCACTTTTTTTACAGCAGCGGCCCAAAACGATCTCCTAACACGTGGATGTTCTGCTTCCTGATCACGTGACGTGTGACATACGCGAATGAAGATCGGCTTTAGAGCCAGGATGTTTTTTCTCGTGATGCGGGGGCTCGTTCCGACGCCCACACAGTAAAAAAAAAAAATGCAAACAATGACTTTAGTCGTCATTGGCAGTGAATGAGTTAATAATCGGCTTTAGATATCGACCATCAGCAACAAAATTCTTAAAAATCTGCATCGGCCTAAAAAACCCCACCCATATCGGTCGGCCTCTAGCACGTACCCCTGCTGAACCTTCAGAGATCAGTCCTCAGGATCCGATCCAGTGAGCTCAGTCGCTGATTCACATGAAAACTGATTTATTTAATTTTTTTCTCAATGTGCAGGCTTTTAATCCAAGCTGGGTATGATGTAAATATCAAGGACAATGATGGCTGGACTCCTCTACATGCAGCAGCGCACTGGGGCAAAGAGGAGGCCTGCAAGATTCTTGTGGAGAATCAGTGTGATATGGATATTATTAATAAAATGGTAGGTAACCGGTGTAAAAAGCAAACCTGCCTGCAGATGTTGCACAACGCTCAACTTACTTTACCTTTGTTTTCCCCCCAGGGTCAGACGGCTTTTGATGTAGCAGATGAAGACGTTCTGGGATACTTAGAGGAACTCCAAAAGAAACAAAATCTGGTGAGTCAGCGTGGTGCTAACTGGATAATAAATTCAAACCCATTTAAATTGGTTTGGACGTGCGCGCGTCTGAGAAAGCCGGGTTTCAGAATCCATTCTGAACGTTGTGCTGTTTTAATTCATTTCAGCTGACGATTGAGAAGAAAGACGTTAAGAAGTCTCCTCTGATTGAAACGACCACCATGGGCGACAACAACCAGTCACTGAAACCACTCAAGAGGTAAATGGTTTTATTCACAAACTATCCAAACTGTTTCCCTTTTTAAATTGTTCTACGGTTATTTATGATCCAGCAAAGAGACTCTGCTCCTGGAGCCGGAAAAGACTGCTCTACGCATCGAGACGCTGGAACCAGAGAAAGTGGATGAGGAGGAGGAGGGGAAGAAGGATGAATCGAGCTGCTCGAGCGAAGAGGAGGAGGAAGAGGATTCAGAGTCTGAGACGGAAGCTGGTGCTCCTTTTTTCTTTTCTCACCACAGAGCTTCAGTAAAAACCATAGAAAACCGTTTGGGACCTTTTCTTAACCCTCTAATTGTTTTAAACCCTCCAGAAAAAAGCAAACCGGCCCCAGCGGTGAGCAGCAGCTCGACACCCACCCCCACCACCGTCAGCGTCACCGTTTCATCTCCAACTAGCCCTACTAACCAGGTGACAACTCCTACTTCACCGGTTAAAAAGGTACAACTAACCGAACGACCGTTTTAGTTTTCTTTGGACAGAATTTATGTAAATTTAGTCTTAAAAGACCTTCCTGAACATTCAAAAGTGCAGCAAAACCTCGGTGTGACTCGCTACGTTGAGTTCAAACTGTCCTTCGTGTCTTTTGAACTTGATCTACTCCTGGAAAGCGGCACAATTTCTCTTGCTGACTGGGTTTGCATCACTTAAATTCTAACCCACATTGATTTCAGCAGATTTTTTTTTACTTCTCTCTAAAAGACGATGGAAATAAAGTTGTGGAGTTCTAGATTAGGATGAATATTTAGGTATTGGGAGCGCATAGCTTTCTTTTGGGGCTTTGCTGCCCTCTGGTGGCAAGCTGAAGCAAAAGCCATTAAACCACAGTGAGAATGGGGCCTCTCTTTAAGAGAAAGCTCTTTTTATTTTGTTCCGCTGGCTGCAAATATTAGCTAATATGTGTGACTAATGCAAACAACCTGAAAATGTTTTGGAAAGTCATAAACGTCTAGTTTATAAAAGCAGAATGCTCTGGCTAGTTTAGCTCTGGCAGCTTTAACGGGTCCTTTACTCTTTTTGATGATGCTTTTTTTCCTGCAACAAAGCGTATTTAAAGCCAGGTGCTCACAATCCACATCTCTGAATAGAAGTGAGCGTAACAAACAGATGTGTTCCAGCGGCGGCCCTGGTTTGGTCCCTTGTGGCGTGACCTGGCTTTGAATTTCCTGTCCTTGCACACAAAGTCTGTTTCTTTTGCTTCTGCTTCTGTCTTATTCTGTCTTTTTTTTTTTTTTTTGTCATCCTTTGTCTTCCTCCCTCTCCGTGTTTTTTACTTTTTCATCCCGGGCGCTTGTCTTGGTTGGCTTTAGTTTGATTATATTACTCCTCTCATGCCTTTGGCGGAGCCAGGCTGTCCTTCGCTGTGGCGTCAAGGTTTGCGCAAAACTGGCATTTCTCTTGTGCCCAAAAAGCTGATGGTGAGGCTCTGGTGTGCACCAGCGTTGTTGTCTCGTCCTACATGCACTCATGCTCTCACAAAGCACTAAAACGTCTCCTAACCACGCCCACCTGGTCCAGGTGATGTAGGGTTTTTTCCACTCGATGGGGTCGGCCTGCCTTTAGAGCGTTGCGCAGCACTGAACTCTGGCGTCCTGCTTCAGAAGCAGGACTGCTTTAGCCGAGGCTGAACACTCAGAAATCAGCTCGAATCTGCATTATTTCTATTTTTCTACAAGATTTTTTTTAAATGAAATGAATAGCATCTCGTTCTCTGAACCTTAATGAAAAGGTGGAGCTGCATTTAGTCAGTTATTGTGAGACCACCCTAGTGGAAAAGTCCCAACAACCGACCCGCCCTTCACTCACAAACATCACATGGTGCTGTTTTCACTTTTCAATGCACTGCTAATATTTTCGTGTGTGTGTGTGTGTGTGTTTCTACAGTTTAAATTGTCCCTGTGAATCATGGTGGTGGTGATGAGTCTGGTCTTAAGGCTGAACGATCTGTTGTTTTCTGATTGAAATTACGATTTCAAACGATCAGATCAGAGTTTTTCAGCACTCCCGACAGACCCAGGATCTGTTAGGTTAACTGTTTTACACACCCAGGGTTTTCCCTCGGTCGCAGCGAGAGCCGACGAGGTGTTGTGTGTTGTGAGAGCCTGCCGCAGCAGCACATGGGTACATTTGGATGTTGTTCCTGTGTTTTTCCTTTTCGTGGCGCTGCTGCAAACAACAACAATCATTGCTGTGATCATCTTGTGGACCCAATCTGCTCCTGACTCCGTCTCTTGTTCGTGTGTGTGTGTGTGTGTGTGTGTGTGTAGGGATGCACCGATAAGATACTGGTACCTGTATCGGCACCGATACTGATACCAATACCAGTATCGGTGAAAGTTAACAGATACCAGTGCAGTTGCTTGAAAATGGCTTCACTGTAACTTGTCGTTTCTGTTCACCTAATATTTTAGTTTTGTGATGATTTCCATTCATATATTTTACTTTTTGTCTACCTCTGTCTTTTCCTGTTGAAAGCAGAGAAGAAAATTAAATCTGTATTCCAAATCATTGCATTTTTTTGTGTGGTAGAAGTATCGATATTGGTAATCGGTATCGGCGAGTACTCAGATCCAAGTATCTGTATCGTATCAGTCTGGAAAAAAGTGGTATCGTTGCATCCGTGTGTCCGTGTGTGTGTGTGTGTGTGTGTGTGCGTGCGTGCGTGCGTGCGTGAGGGAGGGAGGGAGGGAGGGAGGGAGGGACAAAAAGGATGAATCACCAGCATCCTCAAACAGCAGAAAAGCGTTTACCATGATGACATCAAGCGGACTTTAAAGCACAACTTCTTCTTTTTCAAAACCCATCTGATCCTGCCTGATGGCTCAAACTGTTGCAGAGTTAAAGAAAATCAAAGTTGGCATTAAAATATGTCGGCACCTTTAGCTTTCGCCCTTGCTTTAGTGATTGAACCTGTCATTTTTGATGGTATGATGTCATTTCCTGTATTGAATGTAAACACGGTGAACAATAGGCTAGAGCTTTGTTTTAAGGAAATCGTGAACCAAACTGAAAAAGCAATTTCTGCCAGAAAAGTCCCAGTTCGTAAAATCGTTCAGCCCTAGGGGTCGCATGAGTTCAAGCCCCGACTGAGTGAACTGCTGATCATAACCGTGTAATACTTTCCCCTCAACTGCAGCTCCTTTTAAATTAACCTGACAGCGTCTGACCTGATTGGTGGTTGTGTTTCTTAACAAGATGACTAAAATTCTCACAATCGAATAGTGAGTGAGTTTTCATCATTGCTGCCCCTATGCTCCATCCCAGGTCCCCCAGCCTGCTGGAAAGGTTTCAACAAAAGTGGAGGAGGAGAAGAAGGACGAGTCTCCGGCCTCGTGGCGTTTGGGTTTGAGAAAGACGGGCAGCTACGGGGCGCTCTCCGAGATCACGGCCACTAAGGACACCCAGAGGGAGAAGGAAACCACGGGTGTGATGCGCTCAGCGTCGAGCCCTCGGCTCACCATATCCCTGGACAACAAAGAGAAAGAGAAGGTCAGCTGTTACAGTCAGGTGGGACATCGACACAATGCTAACATTTTTGGCTCTATACACCACCACAATGGATATCAAATGAAACGAACAAGATGTGCTTTAACTGCAGACGGTCAGCTTTTATTTGAGGGTATTTACATCCAAGTCAGGTGAACGGTGTAGGAATTACAACAGTTAGCATAAGTGCCTCCCACGTGTTAAGAGACCAAAAGTAATGGGACAGAAGAAGAACGCTAGCTAGCACATGTCCTAATTGATGATATCTCCACCATTTTTCAAGATAAAACGATGAGACTCTAGACCCTTAGAAAGTATGATCGGTAAGCCCTATCTACCAAATTTTGTTTGGATTCACCAATAGGGGGCGCTAAAGAGTCAAACAGTTTCAAAACGGCTCGATGGATTTCCACAGAACTTGGCAGATACGTTTATCATTGGACCCTTACGCTATATTTCGAAAATGATTAAAAAGTGGGCGTGGCTTATAGGCTATAAATAGGCTTTACAAGTTTTCGCCCTTTTACTCATGAAAAATATATATTCTGTACAGAAAGTTACAAATCAAATCAGTCATAGTGACATCTACAATCACAGAAAAAAAATTGAATTTTGTCCAGTAGATGGCGCTGTTGTACCCCAAAAATGTTTATGGCATGTTTCTCCCCATTACTTTCGTAAAAAAACAAATGGTCTCATCCAGTATGTTCATTGAGTCAGTCAAATTTAGATGAGTATTTTAAAAAATGTTTTAAACTTATGCAAATTAGTAGAAATTTGCATAGTAAGTCAAACGTACTTTCGTTAACTCCTCCCGGCCGTCAAACACAATCAAATCAAAACATGGCCTGACGAGAGAGGAGGAGCGGCTGAGCAAACGATGAGAGCGGATTTTGGAGAATTCGCCTATTTTTCGAAATATGACTTTTTAAAATATTTTTTTGGAATGAAAAAGTTTTTTTAGCATAACTTCAAAAGATTTTGACATTTTTCACAGCTGTTCATAACATTCATACCTAAGGTCAATTCAAGTGCATGTCTTGATTTTCAACTTGATTCAACAATAGGGGGCGCTATAAATAGGAAGAAATTATACTGCTGAACCGGCTAAATGGATCTGCATGAAACTTAGTGGTTGTCATCATTAGAGTCTTACGACTACTTTATCAATATTGTAATGATTGATAAAAGTAGGCGTGGTTTATGATAATTTAAAATTTCACATTTGAAAAATTTTCTAAAAATAATTATTTGCATGTAAGAGGCTAAAATTTTCAGGTTGCGTTAACTGGGTAGCCTTGAGCTTATGTCACGAAAATCGCAGCTCCACGAAGAGGTTTGCGCTTTATATTTACGAAAATACATTTTTAGGCTAGCAGTTGTAGCGCAAATTCTGTTATGACAATCTTCTAGAAATTTGGCACAAAGTTCACTCTTTGGTGGTTTATGAAACACGTAAAATGTTGTCTTGATTTGAGCACCCCCTTGTGTTTAATTATAGGACTTATTTTTGGTGACTGCCACTAATGCAAATATTATTTTATTGTAAGAAAAGTTTAACATTTATGATCCCTACAAAAGTATAAACAGAATTTCCACATGACAGAGGCAATCTGGGAATATTTTGAGATTTCTGTACAAAAGCATAGATTTTTTAAGAATTTTAACTTTTTGCCAGTTTTTCTGTATAGTTGGACAAAAAAGTAAATAATTTACGTTAGAAAGTTTTTTTAGGTATACAGTAAATATGAATCATTTATAACATTCCACATGCACCTATGGTGATCTGAGATTTTTCTACTATTTTTAGAAAGTAGCACTATTTTTTATGAATGTTTTAATTTTGGCTGTGACCCTTATTTATATTTAACAATTTTTCTTCATAAATGGTTTGAGTCTACTGATTTAAAAACAATATCATATTATTCCGCATGTTAACATTGCCATGTGAGAATATTTAGGTAATTTTATGATGATATATGTATTTTTCAGGATTTTTTAAACATTTGATCAGCAAGTCAAAAAATGAAAATCATAGTTTTTGTTGAAAATCTTATAGATCTAGAGACATTATCAAGTATTTGTTATTTGTAATATTCTGTTGACGTATAGATTATTGTTTGATAATCTTTAGATCAAATATGGATTTTATAATTAAGTTTTTGTTTCGGTCAGTTTAATTGTACATCTCAATATAATTGTTTTTTGAAAAAGCATTTCATTTACAATCAATAAAATGACAAAACCTGATTTCTCATCACTTCACTCATTAAATCTTCACGTTCTTTAAAAAGGAAACGGTGGAATTTCATTATAATCACGACTGAGAAGTCAGCCATGCCTGTGAAAGATTTGTGTATAGGCTGTGCAAGAGGTTTCATGACAAATCCTGAGTGTTCCTTTCACTGCGCCGGCTGAAGTGAGCTGACGGGGCGCCGGCGGGAGAACGTGTTTTTGGAGCGGGACCGCGTGAGGAATGGCGAAGGTGAGGGCGGGGCTGGGTGGGGGGCTGGCGCTGGTTGGCTTGGAACCCGTAGATAACTGCTTGCAGTTCTAGTTCAGCTTGAGAATGCACCTGTTTTTAGTAGCTTCTATGTCAGTTTGATATGTTTGTTTTTACCATGTTTTTACTTTGTGATGAACTTTTGATCTTATTTTTAGAATTTTTAGGGAACTTCTGTTCTTTTTGGCTTGTTAAGCACTTTGGTCAGCTTTTATGCTGTTGTTAAGTGCTTTTTAAATAAAGTTGACTTGACTTGACTAGAGCCCTGGCAGAGCATCACCAGGAATGAAACCCAACGTCTGGTGATGTCTGTGTTCCAGACTTCAGGTTGTAATTGACTGCAAAGGATTTGCAACCAAGCATTGAAATGTATAAGTTTGATTTATGGTTCTTATTCTGTCCCATTACTTTTGGTCCCTGAACAAGTGGGAGGCACAAATGCAAACTGTTGTAATTCCTACACCGTTCACCTGACTTGGATGTAAATACCCTCAAATAAAAGCTGACCGTCTGCAGTTAAAGCACATCTTGTTCGTTTCATTTGATATCCATTGTGGTGGTGTATAGAGCCAAAAATGTTAGCATTGTGTCGATGTCCCAATATTTATGGACCTGACTGTATCTAATACGTCGTTTCTCCATTAAGACGGCACAATCAGGACATGATTTGTTTTCCAGATATTTTATTGTCACTAGTTTTAAACCCCATAATTCTGCTTCCTACAGGAAAGAGACAAAGGAACCCGACTGGCCTATGTGGCCCCAACCATCCCCAGGAGACTCGCCAGTGCTTCCGACATGGATGAGAAGGAAAACCGGTGAGTCCTTGGAGCCCAGAAGGATCTCTGTACAGACGTGTATCAGCATGAGTGGCTCCTGTTGCTCACAGCTGTGTGTTGCAGGCAGAATCCCTGATGCTCTGCATGATGTGTGTGTGTGTGCCTCTAAGCAGTAACGTAATGTGCCAGTGCTTAAACCGGAGGACACTGCTGATGGGAACACTCGTGTTAAAGATGTGTGTTATCAGAAACACTAACAGCATGTGGGTCCACAGGGACTCTGCTGCAGTGAGACGGAGTGGCTCTTACACTCGCCGGCGCTGGGACGACGACCTGAAGAACAACGATGGAACCTCCTCCACCAACCGAACCCCCAGCTACCAGCGCAGGTTAGCCCTGGCTGCAGCTTCCACCCTCTAATCCCATCATCTGGTCCGACGTGTAGACACTGTCGATAGCTCCCCCAGCTAGCCATTAGCTCCTCCCCATCCCCACCACAGAGTGCGCTGCATGACCGTACCTGTGCTGTCAGGGACGCATCGCTGACGTTAAAACGAGGCTCGATGCTGCCTGTTGGATCGGATAAATCGCATTCCCAGGGTTGTTTATGGCTCAAAGCCTAAATGTGGAATTATGCTGCGTTCATTTCAAATACAGGAGTTCTGGCTAGACGCCACCTTCAGAGAACACCCAGGTGTTTATGTTCCTGAAGCTGCTGGGAACCTGTTGTTTCTTGTGTCTTCTTGGCTTCTGATTTTGGTTTCCTACAAAGAGCCTTGAATCTACAGCGCCGTGCAAAAGTCTTGAGCCACCACTTCTTTATTTTTGCTTTAAATGAGCGTAATATTTAGTCTTGTGATGTGCTGTTGAGCAGCATTTCTCCAGGCTTTCTGAAGGGCTTGCATATGACATCTCCAGTTTTTGTCCAGTTGTTCTCTTATAAAGCATTCTTTAGTTTAAGCTTAAGTGATAATTCATTGTTTCATACAACAGAAAGAGCGAAAATAACCAGTTTTAATTGTCTTTGAAACACTTCAATCCTAAAGATTCATCATCCTTCAGGATTTCAAATCTTATTTAAAGAGCAAGTCACCCCCAAATCAACTATTCTGATAAACTATATAAATGTGTGTCTAATTGTGCTGCAGACATGTGTAGTTTGGCACTTTAGTGCATCTTAGTTAAAATTGTAATATTCTGCCTAAAACTGTCAGTGTTGCACCGTCGTTAGGTGAAAACTCAGCACCGCATTTGAATTTTAATCTGCCGTCGCTATTGGCTAAGAGGTACCCTAGAATGTTAGCTGGTACCATATGATGTCACAATGTCGTGTGTGTGTGTGTGTGGGTGTGGGTGGGTGTGGTTTGTTAGTGGCTCCGCCCTCTCAGTCTGCTAGGCAACAGCATTTGTTTGGTTTTTCAAACAGGAAGTGGGAGTGGAGTAATACTCTGGTACCAACTCAACTCAACTCCCACTTCCTGTTTGAAAAACGCAACAAATGCTGTTGCCTAGCAGACTGAGAGGGCGGAGCCGCTAACGAATACACACACACTCACGACATTGTGACATCATAATGTACCATCTAATATCATAGTGTGCCTCTTAGCCAATAGCGACGGCAGATTTAAATTCAATTACGGTGCTGAGTTTTTACCTGACGACGGTGCAACACTGACAGTTTTAGGCAGAATATTACAATTTTAACTAAGATGCACTAAAGTGCCAAACTACACGTGTCTGCAGCACAATTAGACACACATTTATATAGTTTATCAGAAAAAATAGTTTATTTGGAGTGACTTGCTCTTTAATGTTTTTACCCTTTTGAGAGTAACAGTTTAGCTCTTAGTCAATCTTGTTGTCTGTTTGCATTTTCATAAACAATATTTATAGGAAATTTTTGCAAACAGATTTCTAATTAAACAAAGAATTTCAACTTAGTTGATTTCCATTTATTAGCTCTACTCACAGCGTTGTGTTTTAATGCTTGAGTGGTTCATAGGTCAGAGTTGAGTGTTAACAGGTCAGGAATGAGTTGGTTAGTTGAACTGCCGCCCAAAGCTACAGGATCACAAGGAGATCCGACCTTTTCTGGTCCGTAAATTATTATTATTATAATTAACACGATTCCGTTTTACATCCTAAATGTTTTGGATCGTTTTTAAAGCTAAAACAAAGATTGCTTTCCCCAACATTTGATTTGAAGTGCGTAGCTGCTCTGTGTGCCACAAACGCAGCAAAAGCTTCATTGTGTCAGATCTGTTTGTCTTGTTTTGTATATTAATGTGTGTGTGTGTGCACCTTCATCGCTAACTTGCCTCTCTCGCCCACCTGCCTGCTGTCACGCTAGCACGTCCCATACGCTAGGGCGGAGCGGCAGCACGCGGGACGTGCCAGCCAAGTCTTCGTCCACCTCCAGCTTGGACCCTAACACCTATAACACTAAACCCTGGCAGCCGCCCTCCTCCCACTACCAGTCTTACAGCATTTACCGCAGGTACACGGCTGTCTCTACACCCACCTGTCTGTCCTCTCTGACCATGTTTTCTGTCTTCTTTTGCTGAGGAAAAACTGGAAAACGTATTTACATCCGTTAGTCGGACAAATGAAAGATTTCAGTTTATGCTCTGACAACAATGTCTCTAAATGACCTGAATCCATCTGCTGGAGTTTTGGTTCCTCTGCTGTTTTCTGCGTAGAACCGATGGTTCTCCAATTTTGGACGAGTGGATTACCAGAACAGTTCTATTAGTATAAAGTTGGATTTAATAGCAACACATTTTCATTTTAACATCCGAGTTTGAGTTTGCATCTTTTTTAATTCAAAATCGAAATTTCCCAATTATACACATTATAAAAATTTAATCCTAAACTAACAAAACTGATTTTCATTGCTGTAAAATTAAAGCAAGACCCAATATTTAATAATTATTTAATAATAATAATTTAATCATAATAATTACTGTGTCTAATTGTTGATGTTCGTACTTATATGTTTGAGGCTTTTTTTTTTTTTTGCATAGTAAAGCTACGCCCTGCCGAGTAACTCTGGTATGCCTTTATTTTTTATTTTTTCCCTCCCCCAATTAATCCTCATGTAATCCCCTTTCCATCTAAATAACGGTAGCGCGACTCTTGTTGCGAATGACCACAGTACCAATTCTTCTGTACTGAAACAATTGCCCCTCGGGGATGATAACAAAATTTTTTAATTTTAATTTTAAAAGGGTTTCTGTTTATAGTGCAAAGATTGTTGGGGCCATATTTGACTCGCTGACCATTGAGCTGAAGCTTCCGTTTTATTGACGACTGATTACTTTTGTTCAGAAGTCCTTGTGCCGACGCTTCTCCTACAGAACAGTAGAGATCCACCGATGTGGATTTTTCTATTGCTGATACTGGGTTGTAGAGGTCACGTTCAGCCGATGCCGTTTTCTGGCTTAAGTGTAAATGTTTTTAGCCTCATCTACGTGCTAAAATGTCTCCACTAACAATGGGTGCCGCTCAGTATTAAAAACAAACATATACCATACCATACCATCTTTATTTATGAAGCACATTTAAAAACGGCATGGCAGCCGACCAAAGTGCTGTACAGAATAAAAAGTAAAAACACAATATAAAACAATACACTGTCAACAATAAAATGCACAACAAGGCAGATAATTATAGTCAATAAAAGACACATAATAAAATAATAAAAGTCAGGGATTTAAAAATGCCTGGTCGTAAAAGTGAGCCTTAAGCAGCGATTTGAACCGGAGTAGGGATGGTGCCAGCCTCACCGAAAGAGGAAGTGCATTCCATAGTGTCGGAGCAGCATAGACAAAAGCACGCTGACCCCGCGTTTTGTATTTCATTAATGGAACACGAAGCAGCAGGCAATCAGCAGACCTCAACGCCCGGTGTCGGTACAGGATCTGCTCGGGTGCAAGATCGGCTCGGGGTCCGTCGACTGCCGATGACGTCTAAGTAGTTGATTGGCTGAACATGAACCTTACGGAAATACGTAATCACGTTACGTTGTTATCACGTTACGTTGGTCCAGGCAAATCTTTCTATTGGAAAGATGGACAACTTTTACAAAGAAATCCATCATTACCTCTTTGAAAATACACTTTTAGCATAGAGCTGCATGTATATTAGGGCTGAACGATTAACTGCATGTGCAATTAAATTGCGATGTGACAAAAGGAGATTTTCTAATCTGAAAGGCTTCAATTTGGCAGCGAGTGGTTAGCGTAATGCTAATATACATGGAAAAACCCATAGGAATGCTAATGCTAATATCGCCGATTACATTATTACAAATTATGAATTAGAAACGTGCCAAATGATTATATTTGGAGTCTTAAAGAAAGTAAAAATACCATCAATCAAATAAGTACAGACAGGTATTTTAGTAAAGCCAGGAGATTTTCTAATCTCAAAGGCTGCAATTTGGCAGCGAGTGGTGAGCGCAATGCTAATATACATGGAAAAACCCATAGGAATGCTAATGCTAATATCGCCGATTACATTATTGCAAATTATGAATTACAAACGTGCCAAATGATTACATTTGGAGTCCAATAGAAAGTAAAAATACCATCAATCAAATAAGTACAGACAGGTTTTTTTAGTAAAGCCAGAAAACTTTTAACTCCAGAGTTTTGGCTAGCAGCTACAGTCTATGACAAGACGTCAACAACTCTAAACACAAAATACTTAAATAAACGGGACACACTTCTTTCCTGCAAATACAATTTCACAGGTGTTGCTAATACCTATGATTCTTCAAGCCAAGGGATGTGCTCAAAGAGGAGTTCAACATTATGAATAAGATATATAAGAAATAGTGTTTTATTTTACAAATACCATTATAAACACAAACTTATGTCTTAAGAAACATTATTTTAATAACGAAAGTGCTAAATTCTTTCCAACAGTATAGATGTGTAGTGCATTTTGTCCGAGTCGGTTTGCCGTACTTTGACGTCATCGGGAGTCGAAGGACCCCGAGCCGATCTTGCACCCGAGCAGATACTGTACCGACACCGGTTTGGCGTTTGGTTTGGTTTGGTTTAAAGCTTCAGTGGCAAATGTGCAAAACTGATCAGCTTAACATTTGTTTCATGCATCTTAACGATGTTCTAACACAGTTTAGCTAAACATATGTGATTTAAAACGATAAAAAGAATTATTGAAGTGGTTCTATTTTTTTAGTCTCAAACCTCCGCCAATAACACGTTTTGGACTGAAAGCAACTGTTGGACCGTCCTGTTGTCGGTCTCGCTGAACCGCTGCACTTCCCTGGGCCCTCCATTCATCACACACGCGTATTTAGCAGAACACCACCTCTGTGAGAGGTTCTCTTAATAATATCAGAGGAGGAGAAACAGCCGGCTGCTACCACTACAACTTTAGCACAAACTGCCAGAGTCCCATAAAGAAAAACACCATTTGAATTCACGCACAGCAAAGACGTTTGGTGATTGGTGTTTAGCACGATCTCGTTTACAGGGTTGATGCGGGTTCCCATATCAGGGGGTGTGGCCCAGGGATGATGGCGAACGGGAGGTGTGAGTTCTGTGTTTGTGTTTATAAGCCAGCTTGTTTTGCAGATTTGCTTTTAAAGCTTTTACGCAACGTTAATCAAACAAATCCGTAAACTGGCCAAATATTGAATATGAATAAAAAGGTCAATAAAACAAGTCAGCTGACAATAATGTTTTAGAGCATTTTATTAAGCAGATTTTATTTAGGAATGTGCATATCAGGCTGTCCGTGGATGTGCCTGACTGTAAATCAGATCTACAGAGATGTCTTATCGACCAATGCAGAGCTTGAATAAGCTCATGTTTGAGGTAGAAGTTAGCAGAAGGTGAGGCTAACGTTACCTCACTTCCTTAGCTTTGCTACATATTTGTTCAGCTGACATTTCTTTGTTTTCCAACAAAACATAAATTCAATTAAATTCAGTTCTTCAAGTTTATTTATATAGCGCCAAATCACGACAAGAGTCGTCTCAAGGCACTTCACATAATAAACGTTCCAATTCAGGTCAGTTCATTAAGCCAATCAGTAAAATGTTTCCTATATAAGAAACCCAGCAAATTGCATCATGTCACTGACTAGTGTCAGCAATCCTCATACTAAGCAAGCACGCAGCAACAGTGGAGAGGAAAACTCCCTTTTAACAGGAAGAAACCTCCAGAGAATCCTGGCTCAGTATAAGCAGCCATCCTCCACGACTCACTGGGGATGGAGAAGACAGAGCAGACACACACACACACACACACACACGCACGCACGCACGCACACGCACACACACACCAAGCAATGTGTCTATGGTTACATTGTGATTTCTTAGTAAATATTCTATTTGGTGAGAGATAAACTTTGTTGTATTTATCCTAGTGAATCTATAATTAAATGGCTAAACTAGTAGTAACACATCCAACGTCAAGGAAAGCAAAAAGTTATTATCAGGAGAGGGAGAATGTTTAAGTGGTTAGCAGCAGTGTGCTAGACGATGGCCCCCTCCATGAGGCCACCACAGCTCAGCAGAACTTGTTCTCTGTAATCAGACCTTCCGGTGTCAGTACAGGATCTGCTCGGGTGCAAGATCGGCTCGGGGTCCTTCGACTGCTGATGACGTCAAAGTAGTTGATTGGCTGAACATGAACCTTATGGAAGTTACGTAATCACGTTACGTTGGTCCAGGCAAATTTTTCTGTTGGAAAGATGGACAACTTTTACAAAGAAATCCATCATTACCTCTTTGAAAATACACTTTTAGCATAGAGCTGCATGTATATCAGGGCTGAACGATTAATTTCATGTGCAATTAAATTGCGATGTGGCAAAAGGAGATTTTCTAATCGCAAAAGCTGTTATTTGGCAGCGAGTGGTTAGCGCAATGCTAATATACGTGGAAAAACCCATAGGAATGCTAATATCACAGATTACATTATTACAAATTATGAATTAGAAACGTGCCAAATGATTACATTTGGAGTCTAATAGAAAGTAAAACTACCATCAATCAAATAAGTACAGACAGGTATTTTAGTAAAGCCAGAAAACTTTTAACTCCAGAGTTTTGGCTAGCAGCTATGAGCGTAACTGAACTACACATGGACAAGACGTCAAAAACTAAACACAAAATACTTCAATAAACGGGACACACTTCTTTCCTGCAAATACAATTTCACAGGTGTTGCTAATACCTATGATCCTTCAAGGGATGTGCTCAAAGAGGAGTTCAACATAATGAATACAATATAGTGTTTTATTTTACAAATACCATTATAAACACAAACTTATGTCTTAAGAAACATTATTTTAATAACAAAGCTGTTAAATTCTTTCCAACAGTATAAAGATGTGTAGTGTATTTTGTCCGAGTGGGTTTGCCGTACTTTGATGTTATCGGCAGTCGAAGGACCCCGAGCTGATCTTGCACCCGAGCAGATCCTGTACCGACACCGGTATAAATGTGCGTAGGCCTCTGGTCCTTCCATCTCTGCACTCCTCTGCTATGATCTTCATTAAAACAGGAAGTTGCACAGATCTCGCCTGCTAGCTTTTATGCTTTCTGCTGCTTCTTAAATGTAACTCTTCTGCATGTTTGTTCTTCCTGCAGCGGCTCGTTTGGAAGAAGGCACGAAGACTTGAGCTCCACCACCTCGTCCTCCTCCACGACCACCACCTCCTCGTCTGTTACCTCGCCCACAGGCCACCGCGGCTTGTTCTCTAGCCTGGGCTCCTCTTCCACCCGAACTGGCTCCACCAGTCTCACCAGCAGGTAAAGATTTTACACCCGGTGTGGTTGGAGCACGTTCCCTTGGCTAGTTTTCCTGTTTCAGGGTAAATGTGTGTGTTACTAGGTACTGGTCGGAAGAGAGTGCTGAGAGGGAGAAGGATTCTGCTGCGGTTATCCCCACTATCAACACTGGCTCTACTACGACCACCACGTCTACCGCTACAACCGCCATATCTACCACCACCACCGGCACCGGCATCATCACGGGCACCGGGTCGGAAAGGCGCAGGTAACGCATCGTTGAGCTGAGAGGGGGCGGGGACAGCAAGAGAGATTTGTTAGTACTCGGATTTGAGTTTTGGCTGTTTTTGGGTGTGGGTGGGTGCGTTGGTCGTCTTTCCAGCAAGAGAAAGTGTCTGCATGCGTGTTTCCCGCTTCTCCTCCAGCATCACTGGCTGCCAGTCAACTTCAGGGTTCATTTCAAGATCCTGGTTCTGGTCTATAGGGCCTTACATGGACAAGCACCATCTTACATTGGTGATCTTCTTAGTCCCTACACCCCCAGCAGGTCCCTGAGGTCCAGTGATCAAAGCCTACTGGTTGTGCAGCACCAGGCTAAAGACCAAAGACGACAGATCATCTGCTGCTGTGGCCCCCAGACTCTGGAACTCTCTCCCCCTGAGCCTGAGATCAGTGGACTCAGTGGTCTCCTTTAAAAAGCAGCTGAAGACTCACTTGTTCAAGCTGGCTTTTGTATGACCTTCTTCACCACTCTCTCTTTATTCTGCTCTCCCCACCTATTCCACCTTCCTCAGGATCCACTGATTTCCCTCTTTCCTATTCACTCTCTCTCTTTCCTATTTACTTTCTCTCTTTCTTAACATTTTTTTAATTACAATTGCCTATTTTTGCTCATTTTAAATATATTTTTAAACATTTTCTAAAAGCTTTTTTACATTTTTTTGTTTTTGTGAAGCACCTCGTGATTTTTATCTTGAGAGGCGCTATCGAAATAATTTCTTCTTCTTCTCTCTTCTCTCTTCTCTCTTCTTCTTCTCTCTTCTTCTCTCTTCTTCTCTCTTCTTCTTCTTCTCTCTTCTTCTCTCCTTGTTCTTCTTCTCTCCTTCTTCTTCTCTCTTCTTCTTCTTCTTCTTCTTCTCTCTTCTTCTCTCCTTGTTCTTCTTCTCTCCTTCTTCTTCTCTCTTCTTCTCTCCTTGTTCTTCTTCTCTCTTCTTCTTCTTCTACTCTCTTCTTCTCTCTTCTTCTCTCCTTGTTCTTCTTCTCTCTTCTTCTTCTTCTTCTTCTTCTCTCTTCTTCTTCTTCTCTCTTCTTCTTCTCTCTTCTTCTCTCCTTGTTCTTCTTCTCTCCTTCTTCTTCTTCTCTCTTCTTCTTCTTCTTCTCTCTTCTTCTTCTTCTCTCTTCTTCTTCTCTCTTCTTGTTCTTCTTAAACTTCTTCTCTCTTCTTCTTCTTCTTCTCTCTTCTTCTTCCTCTTCTTCTTCTTCTTCTTCTCTCTTCTTCTTCTTCTTCTTCCTCTTCTTCTTCTTCTTCCTCTTCTTCTTCTTCTTCTTCCTCTTCTTCTTCTTCTCTCTTCTTCTCTCCTTCTTCTTTCTTCTTCTTCTCTCTCCTTCTTCCTCTTCTTCTTCTTCTCTCTTCTTCTTCTCTCTTCTTGTTCTTCTCTCTTCTTCTTCTTCCTCTTCTTCTTCTCTCTTCTTCCTCTTCTTCTTCTTCTCTCTTCTTCTCTCCTTCTTCTCTCTTCTTCTTCTCTCTTCTTCTTCTTCTTCTTCTCTCTTCTTCTTCTCTCTTCTTCTTCTCTCTTCTTCTTCTTCTTCTCTCTTCTTCTTCTTCTCTCTTCTTCTTCTTCTTCTTCTTCTTCTTCTCTCTTCTTCTTTCTTCTTCTCTCTTCTTCTTCTTCCTCTTCTTCTTCTCTCTTCTTCTCTCCTTCTTCTTCTTCTCTCTTCTTCTTCTCTCTTCTTCTTCTTCTTCTTCTCTCTTCTTCTTTCTTCTTCTTCTTCTTCCTCTTCTTCTTCTCTCTTCTTCTCTCCTTCTTCTTTCTTCTTCTCTCTTCTTCTTCTCTCTTCTTCTTTTTCTTCTCTCTTCTTCTTTCTTCTTCTCTCTTCTTCTTTCTTCTTCTTCTTCTTCCTCTTCTTCTCTCTTCTTCTTCTTCTCTCTTCTCTCTTCTTCTTCTTCTCTCTTCTCTCTTCTTCTTCTCTCTTCTTTCTTCTTCTCTCTTCTTTCTTCTTCTCTCTTCTTTCTTCAGTAGTTAGGGCCCAATAAATGTTCTTGTGCAGCAGCGCTGAAACAAGCTACCTGTCATGGCGTGACGTGGGCGGGGTCGCTTCAGAGCCGAGAGCGCTCCGACTTCTCCATTTAAGGAAGGTGGGCAGAAGTTGCGGCTTGAAGGTCGAAGCTCCGCGTGTTTCCAACTGAGCGAGTCTCCGTTTATGCGGCCGTGATTATTTACTCTTCATTTCACTCGTTTAAGAAAACCTGAGTTCTGGGAACCTCCTGAATAAAAGACAAGCCTGGGCATTAGAATACGTGAATGTGTTTTGGTGTGTGTCTGTCAGGTCGTACCTGACGCCGGTGCGAGACGAGGAGTCGGAGTCTCAGAGGAAAGCTCGATCCAGACAGGCCCGGCAGTCACGAAGGTCCACACAGGTTAGTTCGGGTCTGAAGAGGAAAGTCTGGTGTCACCATCGAGGGTCTGTTCAGATATTTACAGTCCCCCTTGCTCCTTTGTCAGACTTCAGCTCCACAGGTACGGGCGTTCAAATAAAACTGTGTTTCTCGTTCAGGGAGTGACTCTGACCGACCTGCAAGAGGCTGAAAAGACCATCGGCAGGAGTCGCCCCCTAAAGACCCGCGAAGAAGAGAAGGAGGAGAAAGAGAAGCAGGACAAGGAGAAGCAGGAGGAGAAGACGGAGACGAAGGAGGACGATTACCAATCGAAGTACCGTAGCTTTGAAGAGGTATTGATCTCCACTCCGGACTAGAGTAGATCACAGCTTCTCGTCGTTCCCTTACCGGTCATTAAATGTTCTCCTTCTCCCCCACCAGCGTTATCGACCCTCGTCTTCCTCCTCCACCTCGGCCATTTCCACAGTCAGCACTGCCTCCACTACTTCTTACTCGAGCACCCCGCTGTCCTCCAGCTCCAGTTCCCTCAACAGGCCCAACAGCCTGACGGGGATCACTTCCTCCTACAGCCGCTCCTACAGAGACACAGAAAAAGGTCTTTAGAGTCAGAGTTCACTATAATAACTGAGTATTTTGTCCAAGTACAGCTTATGTATAACTCAGTAACTGGTGCATTTGATGTGGCTCTGACCTCCCTCCCCAGGTTAACTTGGGCTGATTAAGGGTAGTGAGGCAGTAAGAGGTTGGGCTGCCTCTTCTGTTTAGGCACAAATACATAAAGTTCCTCTGGGAAGATGGGGAGGCCGGTTTAGTTGGTGCAGCTGGAGGAAACGCCGAGCTCTGGCCAGCATCCTTGTTTCACCTAAACTTAGATCCTTCACAGGATTAATTATTGTTTTTTTAGCACTGACCTAAACGTGACAAAAGGGGTCAAACGAGGGTTGTAGTGTGTGAAAAGTGTTCGGGTTTAAAGGCTCGTTTATTCCAGCTGCTTCTACAGGTTTTCCGTCGTGGCGACGGAAATCCGTCAGTTGGAATAATCAGGAAAAAACGCTCCTTTTTTTACCTCAGAGAAATCTCATCACCCACACTTTTAAACACTGTATGTGAACGGGTTATTCCAAAATTTTCAAAAACAGGAAAAATGACCTTAAAACCAATCAAAACCCAAATAGTGGCTGCGTGTAAACAATGTGAGTCGCCCCCCCCCCCCCCCCCCCCCCCCAATAGTTTTCAGTCAGATGGGAATTTTTTGCTTCATTCCCTGCCATAGCGTTAGCAAAACGGGATTTGCCGTGGCTCCCTGAGGAGGATAAAGGTCGTTTATAAGACCAGACCATGGCGGTAATGTGACACAATCGTGGCAGTTTTATAAAAGAGTAGGTGATGGCGGCATAAAGAGGGTATGAGGGCGATCTCTGCACTGCCGCAGACTTCCGTTTGTCTTGGACATAACTTGCATTTTATTGCGATTGAAGCCGTGATCGTTGAGTTTTTTTTTTTTTAACAAGCAGCTCCTGAAGGTGTCTGTCCCCATCAGTGCCTGTGCAGTCTCTGGTGATCTGAGCTTCAGCTCTAACAGAGAGGCTCATGGAGCTCTGCGGTGCTCCAGTTTGCCATCTCAGCTGATTTTGTTCAAAAAGCAAACCTTATTGCCAGTGTTTACTTTCATTTTCAATGAATTCACCAGCCGGAGCTCAGCAATAACTCCCCACGTCATCATGACATCTGCCTCTGTTGCACCAGGGTGCATACGACGGATCATTACCGCAATATTACTACCAAGCGAGGCGGGACGAATGCCGCAATATTTGCGCAACACCAAGTCAGCATGGCGCGTTTATAGACACACCATTGCGGTAATATTACGCCGATTTGCCGTCGTGGTGCGTCTTCGATTGCAAATTGCACACGAATGCTGAACATGGATGCTCCGTGCCCATCTCCTGCATCAGCCGCTGGAAGGAAGCAGACGGGAAAATGATCGGGTCATAAATAAGCCAGTGTTTTCTACACCACAGGGAAAATTAGCATTTATGGCCCTGCCCACTTTGGCTTGCGAGTCGGGACTGCCCGCAGGAGGCAGAGAGCAGAGCACGTCACAGCTAGCTGAAGATAACCATTAGCATTAATGTCAACATTTCATCTTTTATCCAAGAAAGAAGAGCGAACGGAGGCAGCGGAAGAGTTGTGTTGCTATTAGCCAATCAGAGTCGATGCATTTGCAAATCATAAACATTGAGTAAGATTCCGAATTCTGTCGTTTTCTGCTGACACGCTACTCTGATGGGCGTTTTCCCATTCGTACTAGACATTGAAAAAAGAGTGAATGAAACCTTTAAAGAGCAAGTCACCCCAAATCAACATTTTTTTGCTGATAAACTATCTAGATGAGTGTCTAATCGTGCTGCAGACACGTGTAGTCAATAACGTGGCACCAGAGTGAATCTTTGTTAAAATTTGCCTAAAACTGTCCGTGTTGTCAGGTAAAAACTCTGAACTACATTTGAATTTAAATCTGCCATCGTTATTGGCTAAGAGGTACACAATGACGTTAGCTGGTACATTATGATGTCACAATGCTGTTGTGAGCCTGAGGGTGTGTGTGTATGTGTGTTAGTGGCTCCGCCCTCTCAGTCTGCCAGGCAACAGCATTTGTTGCATTTTTCAAACATGAAGTGGGAGTGGAGTAAGTTTCTTGTAGGGGGGTGACTTGCTCTTTAATAGGATATAAAGTCTAGACGTGAATATAGCAGCAATGTGATTTTTATTGGTACAACGTGTCCATCATCATCATCATCATCATCATATTGAACAGAAACGGACAAAAGGGAGGAGGATAAAGATGGTGAGGACAAACCCCGCTCCATACGGGATCGCAGGCGGCCCCGCGAGAAGAGACGCTCCACTGGGGTGTCCTGGCCTCAAGATGTAAGAGACTTAGTTATTTGATGTTTTATTTATTTATTTATTTTTAGAGGCTGTAACACCTGCACAGGTGTAACCTCCAGGTGATCCGCCTTGATCGTGTCGTAGGTATCTCTAACCTGTTGTAATCTGGATAATTAATTCTAGGGTGATCTAAACGACCCTGATCAGCAGTCCGACACAGAGGAGGGCCGCACCAAAGGAGAGCCACAAGTAACTAACACACACACACACACACACACACACACACACACGCACACACACACACACACACACACACACACACACACACACACACACACACACACACACACACACACGGCAGAGTCAGTCAAGCCAAACTGGTTGTATTCTTTTCTGATCTCTGTTCTCGCCCCTCCCTTTTGCCTCATCTCATGCCACCGGCTCCGTGAAAGTCCTGCTGTCTGATATTCACTCCTCCTCTCTCCACAGCTACCGTTTCCTCCCCTCCCACGTATCTTTCATTTTCACTGTCTGCAGCCTTTTGAAGTTTTATTATTTCCCCATTTTCATTTTCCGGTGATTGTTGCTCCGGCGACCTCACTGACCTACCGTGCTCTCAGCAGGTTCACAAAACCTGCAGCCGCACAAAGCAAAGGAAGTCCGGCTCTTTGCTTTAAAGTGCACAAATCAGTTAACTTGAACCTTCGGAAGAAGGTCTGTGAGAGAAACGATCCTTTCCAGATATTCTTATGTTGATCTGAATGGGATTGTGGGGGTTAATGAGGAATAATTTGACGTTTTTAGCCTCTTAAGTTTAAATAAATCTCCCAGATTAGCAGAATCACTCATGCTGTTTATGGCGGTAGCAACATGAAGCAGAAAGAGCATCCTTGTGATTGCTTGCCAGATGAACTTCCTGTTTGGAAGGGACTGTCGTTTATAGAAGAACATAAACACGGCCGTCATCAGAGAGACGAGGAAGATGCAAACCAGCTGCTGGCTGTCGCTGTTTGTGGGTGGAGCAGCAACAAAGCTCTAAAACAAGCATTAGCCTTCGTATGGAAATGCAGAGTTATACAGGAAACCCTTTAGGTAATTCCAGCTTCTTCAGCAGATAATCGGCCGCTCAGGGTTCAGAAGAAGTCTCCCGTTGGGTAGACAACGTGTTGATTGATTAAATGTTTATTTGTATAATTTAGACTCATTTATTCAATCAGAAGAGTCCGTTTTATCTTCTGACTTTAACTTACCAGTTTTATCTTCTGACTTTAACTTGCCAGTTTTATCTTCTGACTTTAACTTTGTGTTTTTATTTCCTTGCAGAGTGACCAGGGCCCCAGGTGAGCTACAACTTCTTCTCCTAATGTTTCTGTGTTTTATCTGCAAGCTCTGCTAAAGCCGAGTGTCTCCAACAGGAACAATGGCGACCGCCGGCCGGAGAGAGACGACACCACCGACTACAAGAAGGTACGCGCTCGGCTTATTCTGTTGTTCAAACACATGTTCTGTTCTGCACGTTTTATTAAAACGACGCGTTTTTAGATCTTTTCTCAGACGTTTCTACGGTTACTAAAGTGGAATCACGAGCATGTCATACGCCTCAACTGGTTTTGTTGACGGTTAAACGAAGAGTATAAAGAGTCGATATTTGCAATGTCGGTCCTTTTAGGACATCCTGACACGACTGACCCGAGGCATTTTTTTTGTCGCACGGTGCTCCGTCATGCTGGAAAACACGTTCATCAGCAGACTGTTCTTGGTTAGTTGGGAGGAGTTCCTCTCGGAGGATGTTTAGGCACAGTTCTTTATCCATGGCTACGACCCTACGCTCAGATTACACCTGGTGCGTGAGCGGTGCGTTACAGAAGCATGGCGGTCTCTGCGGCTAGTAGAAGTTTTTAGAGTTCTACACCAGGCCGTTTCAGGCATGTTTCAGATGTTTAAGTGTATGTGTTTAGCAGACGCTTTTGTCCAAAGCGACTTACATGTGATAATCGGCATGTTACCCTTGAGGCTAACAACAACAACAACAACAACAACAACATTGACATCAGTCATGGAGAGGAGGGAACAAGGAGTGGACAGTAGAGAGGGGGACGGGTGCAGGGAGGGTGCTAGTTTAGAAGATGCTCTCTGAAGAGGAGGGTCTTCAGGAGTTTCTTGAAAGTCGAAAAGGAAGCCGCTGTTCTGGTAGTGCTTGGTAGGTCATTCCACATGTGTGGAACGATGCATGAGAAGAGTCTGGATTGTCCTGAGCGTGGTGTAGGCACTGCTAGGCAACGATCCTGCGATGACCGGAGCGGCCGGGCCGAGACGTAAGCCTTTGCAAGAGGATTCAGGTAGATGGGAGCCGTACCATCTCGGACTTTGTATGCTAGTGTTAGCAATTTGAATTTGATGCGTGCTGCTAGCGGTAGCCAGTGGAGCTCAATGAACAGAGGGGTGACGTGTGCTCTTTTTGGCTGATTGAAGACCAGACGCGCCGCAGCGTTCTGGACCATTTGAAGAGGTCTCACAGTACAGGCTGGAAGACCAGTTAGAAGGGCGTTGCAGAAGTCGAGGCGGGAGATGACAGTAGATTGCACCAGGAGCTGGGTGGCATGTTGTGTTAGGTATGGTCTGATCTTTCGTATATTATACAGCGCAAAGCGGCATAAATGAGCAACAGAGGCAACATGATCTTTAAAGTTCAGGTGTTCATCAATCACAACACCCAGATTTCGAACTGCCTTTGAAGGAGCCAGAGATAGGAAGTCATTTTGGATTGAGATATTGTGCTGTATGGATGGTTTTGCTGGGATGACAAGTAGTTCCGTTTTAGAGAGGTTGAGTTGGAGATGGTGGGATTTCATCCATTTTGATATGTCAGAGAGACAGTTTGATATTAGTGCAGAGACATTGTGGTCGTCCGGTGGAAATGACAGATAGAGCTGGGTGTCGTCTGCATAGCAGTGGTAGGAGAAGCCATGTGATCGACTGATCTCACCCAGAAGCGTGTTGTGCAGCTTCGCTAAATAAGCGCTTCGATTCTATTCCTGATGCGCCACGCCTCCGGTAGTACGCTTCGCGTCTGGTGGGGACTGACGAGTTTTGGAGTCCATTTGGAGTCCAGTCCCTTTGGCTGAGAAGCCTTTTAGCAGAAGCTCCGGGTGTCGCTGACGGTTCCCTTGAAGCGAAGCAATGTTTTCCACGTTGAGGTGTTTGTCTCTTCCTCAGCTCTACGAGCAGATCTTCGCTGAGAACGAGAAGTTGAAGGCCCAGCTACGCGACACCGACCTGGAGCTGGCGGATTTGAAGCTACAACTAGAGAAGGCCGCACAGGTGCGTTGAGCTTCATCACTAAAAAGAAGAAACGGGCGTTCCTGAAGAGTTCTCTTATGTGTTTGTTTTCTCTTTAAATCCCAGAGGCAGGAACGCTATGCTGACCGATCACAGCTTGAGATGGAGAAAAGGGTAATTCCGACTAAATTCAGCCCCCTATGTCAAATAACTCTGAACGTAACTGGACCGGTTGAAACCGGCCCTGCTGTAACGCTGCTGGTGGGTTTATGTCTGAAGGTAACAAGCAGGCCCCCGTATCATCTGGGTGGTGGTATGATCTTCCCCTGAGTTTTTTTTAACCGTTTCCTCTCTGCTGCTGGCTGTCGTCAAAGGGACACCCTCCCTCCACGCCACCCAGAACACCGCCATCTTTGTTCTGTCACATGTTTTAGACCTCAGTGGCAGCGTGTGGTCACCTCTTCTCGCTAAGCTGCTTGTTTTATTTGTGTCTGAACGCGTGGAAGTGTGTTTCATCCCATCTAGAGCCGAACAGACAATCGTAGGCTTCTGCATGTGTTTTGTAGCCATGACAATGGGACCGCTGGCCAATTTAAATCCATCTACATCAAAACTTGTTGAAAGATTTGTCTGAAGTCCGCCATTTGTTCCAACCGGATGTCAAAAACCTCCAATTAAAGACGTTTAAGTCTCTGCAAGAGAGGGAGTCCGAGCGTAGGTCTGAACTGGCTGTTGCTTGCACACCGCTCACAGGACATGCGAGTGAAGGAGTGTGTGACACCCTGACCACCTCCCACACCTCCTCCTGTTGCTCCCTGTTTTAATTCATAATTAACCTGCTTTTCCCCGTTCAACAGGAAAGAAGAGCTCTAGAAAGGAAGATTTCTGAGATGGAGGAGGAACTTAAGGTACACACACACACACACACACACACACACACCCACACGGTTTTCTTCCACCTATTTTTCATTATAGTAAATCTCTGAAGTCTTAAATTATACAACAGGACCACCTTTTCTTTGTTTTCTACTCTGACAGCCAGCTGTGTAATGTGAGCGGTCTGATAACCCGACAGGTGATAAACGAGTCGGATAGAAGGAAAAATCCGTTTTTGTATCATGGTTTAAATTCTTGGATGGATTCTTTTTCCTAGAAAACCACTAAACTAAGAAATGTAAATCTATGAAACTCCACGTAAGCCTGCGTTCTTCCATGGTTGTGAGAACAGGATGTTTATTTTTAGCTCTTAGGCTGCCGGTTGGTCTGATCAGTGTCACTTATTTACTCTACAAGCATCACGCAGAACCGGAAAGCTTTAAATCATTCCTTTGGTTTCCTAAAACTCTCCTATTTTCTAACAGTCTTCCTTTTTCCCCCCTTTTCCTCCTTTTGCCCCTATGAGATTATTTCTCTCTCTCTCTCTCGCCCTCTCTCGCCCTCTCTCGCTCATCTCGCTCTCGCCCTATCTCTCTCTCGCTCTCTCTCTTGCTCTTGCTCTCGCTTTATTTCTCTCTCTCACTCATCTCGCTCTCGCCCTATCTCTCTCTCTCTCGCTCATCTCGCTCTCGCCCTATCTCTCTCTCTCTCGCTCATCTCGCTCTCGCCCTATCTCTCTCTCTCTCGCTCATCTCGCTCTCGCCCTATCTCTCTCTCTCTCGCTCTCTCTCGCTCATCTCGCTCTCTCTCTCGCTCATCTCGCTCTCGCCCTATCTCTCTCTTAATTTGTGTTTCAAACACACCTTTCTCCTTTTTTCCTCCTCCTGCCATTTTCCCTCCCTCCCAACCCTTCCCTGCAGAACCTCCCCCAGGTAAAGCAGGTTCAGGCCCTGCGGCAGATGAAAGAGCGGCTGCAGGCTGAGAACCGGGCCCTGGCCCGCGTGGTGGCAAAGCTCTCGCAGTTGGCCTGCAGCCAGCTGCCCTCCGTCGACCTCTAGGCCACGTCTGTCTGTCACCCACCACCCTGTCTCTCTCTTTCTCTCTCTTTCTCCTTCACTCTTCTCCCCTTTCCAACCAACTCCCTTCTCATGCTCCATTTGTGCTCTGACCCGCTCCGGTAGACAGGCAGGTGTCCAGCCGCCCAGCCATGACTGGCTTCTATCTTTTGCCTCCCCAGAGTTTTTTTGTTGGTGTTCAAATTGGGGATGATGTTTTTTACAACAGGACACTCTCCTTGTCAGGCGTTTCCTACAGAAACAGACTTTTAAAATATGTCAGATGAGTAAAATGCTTCTAAAAGACCTCGGAGTAGGAAGTTCATTCTTAACTGAAGGTTTTAGAAACGCTGCAGGAGAGTGTCCTCTCTGTGTTTCCTAGTTTGATGCTCTCTTCAGAGGGAGCTTCAGTTCAGTTTGGCTTGTTCTGGCTTCTTTGCATGAAGTGAATTCTCATGGCTTCTCTGTATTTTGGCCCAAATGATCAGAAATAGAACTCCTCTCCACATGTGGATGACCGGTGCGTCCACAGACGGGTTTGTTTGGTCTCGGGTTTTAAACGAGACCGAAGCAACAGCAGATTTCCTATTTAATGCTAAGTAGTATCATCTAACCCCGGTTCTCCACCAGATGTCCAAGTCTTGTGGAACATCTGCAAAGAGCCGGCGTTCTCGTTGATGAGTTTGATTCCACCAGGCCTGGACGTACTCACCGCAGTCCTCCATACACAAACACGTCCCTTTTCTAATTAAACCTCTATCTTCTCTTGAGTCAAAGAAAAGCCCAAGTCTAAAGAATCCAAAGTTGATGAAGCCGTTTCAAACGGGCCCGTGCCATCTCAGCTACACTCAGTCGCCATTGCATCCTACCGACCACACCGATGGAGCACTATGATTGGACCGCTCAGGATGTCAGTCAGTGGGGCAGTCTGCCCAAATTTAAGGCCTTAGAAATCCTTAAAAATGACAAATAATCCTTAAATACAGTTTCTAAAGGTCTTAAATTACCAAAGACCCAATAAACACTATTCTTTTATTTCTATAAAATTTTCATGAATTTCTAGTTAGTTCAGCATTTTTTGTGTATGATGTTGCCGTAAGCGGAACCGTACACATTCGGTTGGTTGTGAAAGGGGGCTATT